>NC_057802.1:589281244-589348744 GCF_018294505.1 Triticum aestivum
CCTTCCAGAAGCCGACGGGGTCATATATTTGTGAATTATTAGTTAGGTCATATATCTTTCGATTTTCTTATGAAAAACATCATATATAATTGTGTTGATCGGGTAGTTTTAAATGTGCAGTTGTTTCATCGCTGCGAGGTTTGGTGTTCGACGACCTCGCCGTGCGTTTGACGAGCTCTGCCCCTTCGTTCGTGGGTGAGCACAAATGACATGTCCTCCTCCCCATTAATTATTCGATCTATTCCGATGAAACTTGATAGCTAGATATATATGTGTCTTGAATCATCAGTATGCGTAACCAATATGTGTCTCCCGTTCGAAAGCGTCATAGTTATAAATATGCATGCATTTGCATATTTATAACCTTGATTCTTTCGAATTGTCCAACGCTATCCATGGACAGCCCGAGTATGTTTAGATTGGGTTCGTTTTCCCATATGCTTTGCTCCGGATCCGACGCATAAATTTCGTCAGTGCCTCCCCTGTTGTTCTCCGGGTACACATCCTCTCTGTTTATTGCAGAGACGTGTATCAGGAGAACAGCGGGGAGGTGCTGCCGAAATTTTGCGTAGGATCCGGGGCATAGCATGGGAAAATGAACCCAATCTAAACATACTCGGGTGGGATTAGGACCTATCATTACCTATTAGAGTGTAGGTTGCATGGACGTAATAAAATTGACAAAGTAGATCAACTGATGAATACATACATGGTGAATTATATATATATATATTTGTTGTGTGTCTAGTAGCTCTGAAAGTCAAGATGAGTGATCGTGCGTGGATGTACACCGGTCACACTGGTCAGAACAAATTGAGCACTGAATGGTTCACAAAAACCAAGGGGTTTGTGCGAGCCGCATTTGCAAATGGCCAGAGGAAAACCTGGTGCCCCTGTTTACGGTGCGGCAATTGGGAAAAGAGGACAGAGGCTGAAATGGGCAAACACCTGCAGAAGAGTGGTTTTACGCCCGATTATACGGTGTGGACATTTCATGGTGAGTCTGCCCAACGTGACCGAGCTGAGGTGGATCGTCGTCGCACCAACGAGCATGGTACCGGGATGGAAATGCAGTTGATGTTCCCCGATGGGTATGCAGCGAATCTACAGAGGGGAGCCAGTCTTGATAAATTGAAGATATTTGGTCTCAAGAGTCATGATTGGCACATATGGATTGAGCGGGTAATGCCGGTGATGTTGCGTGGCTTCATCCCTGAGGATGAATGGCTAGTACTGGCAGAACTCAGCTATTTCTTCCGTGTTCTTTGTGCGAAAGAACTATCGCCTGGCATGCTAGAAGAAATGGAAGAGTTGGCGCCGGAGTTGATCTGCAAGTTAGAGAAGATCTTTCCACCGGGCTTCTTTAATACAATGCAACATTTGATTTTGCATCTCCCGACCGAGGCAAGATTGGGGGGCCCGTGCAAAATCGTTGGTGCTACCCAACTGAGAGGATGCAGAAGACGCTTCGACAAAAATGTAAAAATAAACGTAGAATTGAAGCATCGATGGCTGAGGCATTCATCACTGAGGAGGCGGCAAACTTCGTGACAGCACACTACGAAGCCAAAACTCGTCATTTGCATAATCTCAAGCCTCGGTACAATGCTGACGACCCTAAAAAGGGTGGATCCAACCTCAGCCTATTCAAAGGGCATCTCGCACCAGCCAGTGTTTCAAATCCAGTATCTTTGGATAACGAACAATGGCGGACCATTTCGTTGTATATCTTCAACAACCTGATAGAAGTGCGGCCGTACATCGAGTAAGTTCTCGGTACATAGTTTCACAACTTCTATTTCCTTTGAACTGCTCTTATTCCTGGATATTTCATACAGTCGATACGTCGCCTTATTCTCGTATGGAGCGGTGATCCAAAAGGATTCTGTCGAAGATTATGAGCTTCTCGCAAAGCAAGGAGGCGGCTATCCCGGTTTCATCTCTTGGTTCAAACAAACGGTAATTTCTATTAGACTTGTAGGCTAATTTGTAGGCGGCTATCCCGGTTTCATTCGCTAATTTGTGCGTAATGCAACAATCCTTTCATATTAAACTTGTAGGCTAATTTTTTAATGTTGTACTTGATGATGATACACTTAAGTGATACACATATTATTATTCATGTCGGTCTTTTTTTTATGTTGCGCTAATTTCGTTTACTGTTTGTCATGGCAGGTGTTGAAAGATGGTGGGCGCTGGTCGGGAGCGCGCCAAGGCCCCTTCTTCGTCGGCGCGTGGTCTGAGGTCTTCGATTCCAGACGTACCTCTCCGCCGAGCGTTGCTGGACAGTATGTCCACACCGCCGGGCCCTTCTTCGTCGACCGCGGTGCCCAGCAGGGGACGAGGTAGGAAGAGAGGAGGTGGGGCACGTGGTCGCGGGAGAGGGGGTAGGGTGACTACTACGGCGCCTTCCTCGCCGCCACCCCCAGCTGTTTCACCCGAGCACGTGATTGCTAGGGTGGACTTGTCCGAGGAGGAGGCTACACGGACTCCGGTCCACGAGCCTCCGGTCCACGGGTCTTGGGCCCACGAGCCTCGGGTCGACTGGCCTTCGGCCCATGAGAGTTCGGCCCACGAGACCCCGGAGGAGCACACGTCCGGATGGGGTACCTGGCCGGATCAGCCCGAGGAGCCGAGTGGCCATGCTGATGATGGCGGGGAGCCGACTGATCTTGAGGAGGAGGGTGGCACCGTCTACCAGCGTGGTGCTACACGGCTCCCGTCCGTGCCGGCGACCCGCGAGCAGAGGTGGTTGATCTTCCCTGATGGGGAGAGGTACGTAAGTGCATTTAATATTTTTGTACCTCCTGCATTCACGTTTCTTCAAATAACTAATGCGTTGGCCTTGTCATGCTGCAGGGGTTGGGACCACCATCATAGTGTCCGCCGGCCCAACTCCGTCCTTGGAGTTCTTTGCCGGCAAAACTTCCCGGGTTTGTCACGTTGCCTGGTGAGGGTCGGCTTCCAGAGCTTGGGTTGAGCTGGGAGCACTACGTGGCTGCCCCGGCCCCGCCGGATGACATTATCGACGGTGTCGTGTGCGACACGAGGGCAGACATGGTGATCAGGATGTTCTGGGTAATTTCTCCTTTACACATTTCAAAATCTTCAACTAGCTAGTTATTAATTGTACTAATCAATATTGTCTCATTTGATTGCAGACATTCTACAGGTGTGAGGAGGGATACGAGGAGGACAGCGCAAATGTTATCCAGAACGTCTGCAAGCGCCTACTCCAGAACTTACGGCACGAGGCTCGGGTGCAGGCTGTTCGAGACTACTACGCCTTGCGTGGTATCAAGAAGACCAAGCCGGCGTGCCGCGATAAGTTCCTGAGTAAGGAGCAGTACATGAAGGTAATTCTTAAGGCCTTCTACTTAAGTTCCTTCATTTAGTAATTCTTAGCCGTAGCGCTTAAGTTTCTATTTGCTAACTTAGGCGCCTCCGAGATGGTGTGCGGATCGGATGGATTGTTGGGAGGTGTTGGTCGATGAGTGGTGCTCACAAGAATGGCTAGCCCTCCACAACCAGGCCAAGGACAAACGTGCCCAAATGGAAGGTGTGCCACACCATCAAGGAAGCTCCAACTTATATCAGTTCGGGCGCAACTGGGTATGTGGTTTGCTTCATGATTCATGCAATTCATTCATCATGCTAGCTTGAGCCCTTTAATTACTAATTTTCATTGTTTCTCTCTTTCAGGCACGCTACAATAAGGCGGATAAGGTGCCAGAGGTGTACGACCTGTATGCCATGGCCCACACTGGCTCTTTCAAGAAAGTCAAGGCTTTCTCTCAGTCTGACCTCGATGATGCAAACAACTTCATCAACATCTCCTCCCACAACAAGCTCGTGAGATATAGAGATGAGGGGAAGGCGAGGAAAGGGGAGGACTTTAACCCGAGCCAGGGTCCCATTGATCCAGAGCTGGTGATGATATCTGGTGGCGGGAGGTCCCATGGCTCCATAGCCATTGGAGATGGACTTATCCGTTGTCCTAGCACTCTCCCGGAGATCAAGGCGCGCCAGTCGAGCTCCGCTCCTGAGATAAGGCCTCGTGAACGGCCAGTGCAACTCGCCATCAAGGTTAGTGATACGTACTCAGTTATCTTTCTCCATTACATTGTGTGCGCTTCCATCAATGATTACAAATGGTCATGTGAGTGGTGTTGCAGGCTGCTATACAGACTGAGAGAGATAGAACGGAGAAACTTCTGGCGGAGGCGGCGGAGAGGCAGCGGGAGATGGAGGAGAGGACGAGAAAGATGATGGAGGAGGAGAGGGCACGGAATGACATGCAGGCAAGGGCCATGTACGAGCTCCTTGTGGTAAGTTTCTTCTGCAAATTACTTGCTAGTCTTAACATTTGAGTCTCATTACTAACTAGTATGACTCTGTTCTGAAAACCAAATGTGCAGTCTGTGTGCGAGAAGTCCGGTCAGCCCGCTCCGCCGATGCCAGTGATTGCTCCTGGGAGCACGGTGAGTTTAGTTTGAATGGACATTACTTGGTAGTCTTAACATTTGAGTGTCGTAATGCTAACGAGACATTGGAAATGATCTTTGGTGCAGCTTAACTCCAGAAACGCATCGCACGATCCTTCTCCAGGTAGCGGCACTAGCCACCCCGCTCCTACACCTCCCTGATCACGGTAAGTTTCTCTAGTGTTTTGCTTAACAAATGCATAAAGACCTAGACTTAGCTTTATTTCCTCCAAGATGCTTACCATAATGACCTAGAGTTAGCTTATTTTCCTCCAAAATGACCCATTTTACCTAGGTTTGCTTATAAATGATGCAGTTCATCCAAGTTAGCTCAAAAATGACCCATTTTACCTAGATTAGCTCCTAAATGATCCATTTTACCTACGTTAGCTTTAAAATGGCCCATTTCACCTAGGTTAACTCCAAAATGACCCATCTTACCTAGGTTATCTCATAAACGATCCATTTCAACTAATTTAGCTCATAAACGATCCATTTGACCTAAGTGAGCTAAAAAACGATCCATTTCACCTAAATTAGCTCTTAAACGATCCATTTCACCTAAGTTAGCTCAAAAAGATCCATTTCAACTTAATTAGCTCATAAATGATCCATTTCACCTAAGTTAGCTCAAAAACGATCCATTTCAACTAAATTAGCTCAAAAATGATCCATTTCAACAAAGTTAGCTCAAAAACGATCCATTTCAACTAAGTTAGCTCAAAAACGATCCATTTGACCTAAGTGAGCTAAAAAACGATCCATTTCACCTTAGTTACCTCAAAAACGATCCATTTCACCTAAGTGAGCTAAAAAACGATCCATTTCTAACTTTCTTATTTTGCAATTTTGCAGATGTCATTATGTGCTGGATGGAGTGCTTGTTCTACTCTTCTTGTTCTTGTCTTCTCATTCTTGTCTTCTCATTCTAGTCACCTTAGCTATGGAGTGCTTGTTTATGTATGGATGGAACTTGTTTATGTATGAAATGATGGATGGAACCTGTAGATGTATGAAATGATGGATGGAACTTGCTTATGTAATATGTACGGATGGAACTTGCTTATGTTTATGTATGAAATGATGAATGCCTGTGAAATATATCTAAATGTCATATATATTTTCTGTGCAAATTGTGGGATTTAATAAAAAACAGAAAAAAAACCCAATATGCAGGCTCTTTGCCGTCTGCCACAGACGGCAACGGCCTCTTTGCCGTCTGCCGCGGACGGCAAAGAAGCCACGTGGCAGCCAACTGTGCTTCCCGGGAGCTGACCCATTTGGTCAGTTTGCCTACAGTGGCAGACGGCAAAGACTTTGCCATCTGTGGCAGACGGCAAAGAACCTGCACTTTGCCATCAGTGGCAGACGGCAAAGAACCTGCACTTTGCCATCAGTGGCAGACGGCAAAGAACCTGCCATCTAGTGACGTGTAGATGACATCATACGGCGGACGGCAAAGACCAGAGAAATTTTGCCGTCAGCGGCGGACGGCAAAGGTCTGCCGTTAGCCACTTAACGGACTGACAGCGCAATTATTGCCGTCCGCCCTCTTTGCCGTCCGCCGCAGACGGCAAAGAGCCTTTGCCGTCCGCCGCCAGGAAGCAGACGGCAAAGCAGCTGTTTACCGTAGCCTTCTTTGCCGGAGCCTTTTGCCGTCCGCGGCTGACGGCAAAGGTCTTTGACGTCCGCCTTTCGAGCCTTTGCCGTCCGCCGTGGTAGACGGCAAAGTAGTTGTTTCCTGTAGTGTATACCTCTGGGGCTCCCGACAGTCCGGTGATCGTGTTGCCGGACATGAGGAACACAAATCGATCGGCGGGCGACCATTTAGGCCAGGTATTATATACCTGTGTTGTCCAGAACTAGCACCGCGTAGTTCATTTGAATGTAATGAAATCCATCATGTTTGTATGAAAATCCGGTATTTTATATGATTTCCGTCGTTGTTTATATGAAATATCAGTTTGTCTACGTGTTTGCGTGAATTTCGTCCGGTTGGTTGAGTTGCTGTCATAATGTGTTCGGCTACGGTTGGATGGCGTAATTTGCGGGTGGCCGGTCGGTCTGCGGGCGGCTCGGGCGGCGTTGTGGGACAAAAAAACACAGCTCGTGCGAGCTCGTCTCCAACGTGCGCGCTGGAGGATGCATGACAGCATGAGCACCCGAGCCATTCCTCGTTCATCGGTGGCAAAGGCACCGGTGGACAAAAGGGTCGCCAATATTTTGGCTACCGCGGGCAAGATCCAAACAGCCCCTCCGAACAGATTCAAATCCCTCGTTCGTCATGGAATTTTGCCATGTGTTGTTTTCATGGACTAGCAAGATGCCCGTGCATTGCACGGAACATCAAGATGCATTTTTTTACAAAATCCCGCATGCATGCAAGGGATAATTAATGTCCTCCTTTGCTAGTACCACGAGGCAAACACCATTAATATTGCAACGATTAGTGTTAGTGGCCTTGTATATCTGCAAATTGTAATTTTGATAGTGTCCCTTGTATATAAAAATGGAGGGAGAAAGATGAGAGATAAGGTGAGGAGGAGTGGGGCGTGGTGGTGACTGGTGGTCGGACTGGGCGGAGGCATGGGGATGGACGGCGCATTATGTATAGGTTTGTATCTCTCTCACACACACACCCACGTAGGTGGGGGGACGTGCACGAAGAGAAGAGGTGCGCGCACGGCGCACGTACTCCCATCTCTTTCCCAACCACACCCGCACGGGTACACGGTGGAGCTCATTTCTGTACGAAAAAGGCAGCCCACGTGGTAATTTGGCACGTGTACTGGTTGTCCACTTGGTGGAGGGAGGATCGTCTACCACGGGTGAACAAACAAATTGCGACTTGACGCGTTATGTTAAATTAAAAAAAGAGGCAAACCATGTGGGGCCTACCTTAGAGACAAGGCTCTATACACTGGAGTACTTTTGATGTGTCCCGTCAACTCGCAGAACAAGGAGAAGCTTGCTTAGTACGCTGTCTCCCCCGCCCACGGGCGCGGTGGCTCGCAGGATGAGGTGAAGCTTGCTTACGAGTAGTAGTAGTAGTAGTAGTAGTAGTAGTAGTACTACTACTACTACTACTGTACGCCTTTACGCCCGCTCCCTCGCCCACGCGCGCGGTGGCTCGCAGCACGAGGAGCAGATTTTACTACTCCCTCCGTTTACTCCTCATCCCTACTACGTACTTTGGTTACTACTCCCTCCATTTACTTATACAAGGCCACTATAAAAAATACATTTTGCATCTATACAAGGCCACAAATAGTAATCGAGACAAAAGTTACTACTCCCTCCTTTCCAGTTTATGGCTCAATTTCAAAATCTCTCCAACCAAGGTAGACGGTGAGTGGTCGAATTAATTTCGTAGTTTGCACAAGTAATTAGTACGCTCGTTTTTCTCAAGAAGTTATGTTTACCGAGGCATTAATTAGAACGAATGCATGAATGACCACTAAATTTCCATGAACTTGTACATGCATTGGTTAATTTCCTCTTGACACTGCTTGCGTCGGGTGATCTAACGCACCTCGAAATCCAACATGTAATGGTACTACTACTAGTATAGTAGAATTGAGACTTATCAAACGGAAAAACGAATGCTTTTTAGATGAGCCCTATAAACCCTAGTGGGTACGTACTCCGTAAAAACAGATTTTTCCAAAACTAAGTCGCTCCCTTTCATGAATTTTGTAGTATACTCCTCCGTCGACGCTCCCTTTCATGAATTTTGTACTTCCTGTCGCCGACATGTGGGACATATAGCAACCGGGTCGACGTGTCAAGCACCAAATAACAGTGCAGAACAGCAGGGGGGACGCACCCCACTCGTACCGGCCCAGTAGTAGTAATGAGCAATGAGACGTCAAATCACAATGCCGCACCATCATAGACGGACGAAGCAACCATTATTTCACACTTCGGTTCACCATCATCTCAAACCACGTAGTATTGCTTCTGCCTCAAGAGGGACACGCGCATCGCCTTGGTACATCATGACACGTGGGACCGCATGACAGGCCATGCTCCCCCGCCGATCGCTCGGTAAAATCACCTCATTTTTACTATACTTCCTCCGTATCGGTTTACTACATGGCATGCACGTCGTTCTAGGTTGAGAATTTAACTGGCTATATATGTGATGAATAGTACTCTAGCCTTTTAAAAAATGTATACTTTTGTATAGTAGTACTATCGATGGATTGCGCCATGGAGCAAAAATTGAAATTAAAAAAAAGGTGGTAGATATAGAGAGCGCTCGTCGCCAAATTATGCATATAGTACTATTAAAAAAGCTAGTACGTGCTTAATTGGGGTGCTAAATTTTATTAAAGAAATACTAGTAGTATGTACATACTGAAGAGTTAAAGTAACGAGAACAAACATGACATGGTTCTGCTGGGGGCTCAGCACAACACACCCCTCAAATTAAACTAAGCACGCCTGAAATTAAACTATGCAACTAATCCGGTAGACACTGCATTAGAAGTTTAGAACCACCATGAGCAACGACATTGCCACCTTACTCGGAGTCCTCGTCCACGTCCTCGACTTCGTCCTTGTCCCTCTTCCTCTTGGCCGATACTTCTTTGCTTGAACCGCACACTTGGCTGTTGCTCTTCATCCAACCCTTGTAGATATTGAAACAAAGGTAGCCATCCATTGCAGCGTAGTGGATGTGGTCTATATCTAGTACATTCCGCTGCCATGCATGACGATGAAACGTGTAATGAGGTTTCTCTAGTTTACGGTACGAAGGATGAACCGTGGCTCCTGCCAGGGTCAGCATTGAAGGCTGACGAGAGGGCACCAGCCGATTCTTCTGGTGGTCGAAGGGGTTGCCTACAACGAGGCCTATCCGACCCAGGACTTCTTTGTCATTCTTAAAGTCTACAGTAACGAATTTCACTGTTTTGTCCTTGAGGAAGTTCTTAAAATCCTGGCACTCAACGTCGGCATGGCATATGTGGTAGACCAAGCAAACATTATGTACGCAAACCTGGATCACGGCGGGCTTCTTCCTCTCTTCGTCCTTTAGATCATTCTCTTGTCCCAAGACTGTGGTGTGCTCAACATCTAGCCCAGCGACCCACTCATCATCTGAGTTTTCGAACATGCGTCTGAAGCGAGAAAGGCATCCTTTCACCGTTGCGGAAGGACGGGTGTAGATGACGTCGAACTCATCGCCGGTGATGGTTCTAACCTTGTACTCACCGCCGATCGTGGAGATTTGGGACGCCATGGATTTGGGAGGAGGGTTAGGATTAGTGGAATTGCCGTAATGTGAATGGACGGGACGACTAGGAGCGAACCGCCGTAGTATTGAAGGATGTGCGGGGACGAGTAGGAGCGAACTACCAGTGTGCGAACGGCAGGGTAGTGGCTTTCCATTCTCCCATGATACAGGCTTCCGAGAGCCCTTGGATCTGAGATCGAATGGTTGCATGGAGTGATTCTAGACCTATGGGTGAATATCCTATCCTGGAGGGTTATTCTGCAAATTTTCAGCAACTTAGCATGCGACCGTTTGATCTCAGATCTAAGGGCTGCCAGCAGCCTGTATCGTGGTCGCGCCTACCACGACCGTCGCGTCGCTCACGCGGTCGCGCACTTGGAGATTTAACAAGGTGCGTTAGGCTATCTGATGTTGGCATGTCATACATAGTCATCACTCAGTCACTCATACTACAACAAGGTTGGCTATAAGGTTGGCTATAAGTGTAATTTTTTTTACTCCTCTCAATCTCTTTCTTCGTACTCCCTCCGTCCCATAATATAAGAACATTTTTGACACTAGTGTAGTGCCAAAAACGTTCTTATATTATGGGACACAGGGAGTACTAGTATTTATTGCATTTGCCAAGGAGTGACCTCTTCCAATGAAATGGTGTTGCTAAGTTTGCTTCATTTAATTAGCTATAGACTCAAAATTGTCTTTTCGCCTAGGTACACGCGCTTAGCACCTTTTCTTCCTTGGGTCACCAAACTAGTCTCTCTCTTCTTGATTAACTTGCCACATCAGACTTTATGCCTATGTGGCAAGCTTAAGCACCTGTAGGAGCAAGTAAAAGTAAGTACAATAGTGCTCTTTACATGGCATTTTTGCATATGTGGAGGAAAGAGAGGCAAGGAAAAAGTGGAGCATTGGGAGAGGCACCTGTATGGAGACTCAAGCCGGTCGTAGCACCGCAGTTAAAATGATAATGGCAAGTCAAATCATGGGACCCCACCTGTCCAGCAGTAACTCACTGTCAAATCACACAGCCCTAAGTTTGCAGCAGCCTACTCCCTCGTCTTCTCGCGTCTCTGTCGAACCGACTAGGCGGAACTGCCCTGCCTACTGCACAGGAAAAGCCCCGCCCTCGACTTTTAAATACAACTACATCCGCTTAAGAATCCAATGATATACTTTTTGTGACATAGTAACTCATATTTAGTTAGTCGAATGGATGACCTAGAACTACGTGTAGGCCCTATAAACCGAGACGCCTAAAAATAAAAAAACCAAGACGGAGAGGGTAGTTCAGCACGTATCTTTTTAGATCAATATAGTCGGGATTCACCAAGGAGCAAAACCAAGTGGTAGGCTGCTCCTGTCGTGTTGGCATAGCAACTCAAGCAAGGTCAGTCCGCACACGAAATGGCGACACACTTAACAGGACCCCTTTAGCCGACATGTGGCTCATCCACCGTCTTGTTCCACGTACGATGCACCAAATTACAGTTCGAAGCAGCGGTTGGAATTGGAGGCACCCCGGTCGTAGCGCCGCAGTACTAGAAAATGACCGATGAGGGGTCAAATCACAAAGCCCCACCTTTCCCGCATTAAGCTGGACGGATGAAGCAACCATCATTTCACTCTAGGGTGTAAGATCATAAAGAAAAGATAAAACAATGATGCGTGCGGCAGCTACCTAGGGCACCCTAGGGTAGGGGTCTGCACTACAGATCCTTTTTTTAAGCGCCTCCACTACAAATCGGCTTCTCCCTTGTCCTCTTGAAGAAAACCGATGATGAGTGCGGCGGTAGGGTTTGTAGTAGTACTATGGCATGCAGGGCCACGTCGTAGTAAACGGGTTCGAGTCGACGCCTTAAATATGTGTGAGCCGCTTGGTTTTACGGGAACGAGGCATCATTTTGGGTTCGGGGACCAGTGGAGATATAGTACGTACAAAAAATTGTGGACGTAGGTTCGACCGAAAGGCAATGATGCATGGGCCCTGCATTTTGATATACCCGGGGTCGTGTGAAATTTTCCACTCTACTCAAAGCTAATAAGGTACACATGTATTGAACGCATGAGATTTCGAAACCAAATTATGAATAAATACACACTATAGCATGTAAAGCTTTGAGTCATATATGCATGATGTAGATGTTCGTTTAGTTCTTATAGTTCATCTCATTCAAAATCAATTAGTTTTATAAAAATGTTAAGATTCATGGGGTTGTGCATTGTAAATCATAAAGTAAAAAACAAATAATGGCAATTCATTTAGAAAAAAAAATCAATTATGATACAGAAGATTCTAGAACAAAGGAGAAGTGCTTGTGTTTTGATGTTTGTGCATTATGCTTAGGTTCAACCATGGAGTCTTCTAAATTGTACATGTGGCAGATCTGGTGGAATGTTGATGATATCCAACGGCCAGTAGTGCTCGGATTTGCCTATCTCTGCACTGTCGGGTTAGCTTCATCCAGCGACCATCTTTCAAAGTTATTGGCACACTATATAGTTCTTGTGCCATAGTTGCATGTTTTGGAAAAAAGCTACTAGTGGGTTGTACTATCTATTTAGGAATAGAAGATGTATACATGGAAGTTGTAGGCAAAGAGATGACATGGAGCATCTCAATTCCTATGAGTAGGGATTGGAAAAGAGATGTCATTTGGTTCACATCATAGGAACTTTTCTATTGAATCTAGAGATGACATGTATCTCAATTCCTATGAGGAATTAGAAAAGAGATGTAATTTGGTTCATATCATAGGAACTTTCTATTGAATATACGCTAATGTTTATTTTCCTTTGAAATTAAGGGAGTATAGGAATCCATTCATATGAACCAAGTGGCTCTAAAGCTATAGAAATGATATCATGTTTATCTCCTTTGAAATGTGGAGTATATGAATCTATTCCTATGAACCAATTGGCTCTAAAGGAAAAAATCCTATAAAAATCATATCATATAGAGTTCCTATGATATTCCTCGACACTAAAGGATGCTTGAAATTGCTGCGGGTGATACGATGGTCTTTCTTTGTAGACTCCTCACCCATCTTTATAGTTACCTCTCAAAGATGAATGAAATGATATACACATGGTATTCTACATGTGCAATTTGGTACACGAAAACTCGATAAAAGTTTGCGAGGTTCGAATTTTCAATAAAGCTATATGCACTGCATTTCGGAATGGAGGGAGCATACGGCAGTTGCTAACACTCACGTGGAAGATTTGTGTGTAGGAGGAGTGGCTGTTCTGTTAAATGACATGGCAAAACTGACACTGTCGGATGCCGATCTAACGGTTCTTACGGCATTCGTCAGGAAAAGGCTTGTGGCGAACGTTTGGCGGATAATGATTTACGGACACATGCATTGCATTGATACGTGCCCCCCTCTCTCTCACGCACACGCACCCTCACGAGTCACGACTCTCCCGAGTCCTCTCGCAGACTCACACGTCGCACCCACCGTGTATATGCAGGTAGATGTCACGCACATATGTGCTCTTCACACCCTACCCTCAGAACTTCTAAAAAACAAAAGACGGCGCGCACATTTTATTTTAGCTCACACGTCACACACTTATACTATTACTCTTGCGGCGAACGTTCTTTGGGCATAGTATATTGTACTCTCACGAAGAGAAGCGGTGCACGCATGCACTAGTTCTCTCACACCCACTCGCGGGTACACGTAGGAGCGCATTTTTTTGAAGCTGGTACAACAAAATCACTCCACTATATATAAAAGCAGGAGCCTTAGCGCTTGCTTTACTAGGGTTCCTCTCGTTCACTCTCTCATGCTCTCCAGATCTAAGCAACACATAGGCGGCCACACTCTCTCTCAGCTCACGGCTGGTCACAAATCCGGCCGGACAACCTCGACCGGGGCAGGGGTGTAGGTGCATCGTTCAAGCTGTCGTCAGCGGCGAGGGAGGAGACCAACGGCTGCCCGCTCGTCCCGATCGGCGGCCGTGCCGTTCTCTCCGAGAGAGCGCCTGCTCGGGAGGGCCTCCGACCCCTTCTTCCTCCCAGCGGTATTGTGGCCAAGATGCAGCCTCCCGACGCCGTCTTTGCCACATGCCGACGACCCTCAGGTATATATTCCTTCGAAACCTGCCCTGCTCTACTGCCCCAGCTCCCTTCGTGTGGATCCTTTTCTACTTCCGTCCGCTGTTCCAAAGCCACCTAGACTTCTACTATTATTAAAAGTAAAGCTAGTTCATACAGTCGACTCAAAGCATTGGTTCAAACAGGGAAGAAAGTGGGAAAGCTGTAGCATGAATCTAGGACTTGGTTCTAAGAGGAAACGGGGGAAAGTAGTAATATCTGTCACTATTTAAATAACCGTATTTCGTATTTGCGCAAACAGGGATGTCTGTCTCCGTATCGTTTCTATCCGCGCAATCAAAAGCACACACCTCAGTTTTAGTAGAACTGCGCAAAATGAGATAGCTATCCCTCGTTGCCTTCGTCTAACCTCCCATCTTCAAGGTATCCCTACATTGGTACTAGTACCTAAGGTAGAATGACCAACGCAATCTAAAAGAAGCTGATTCGTACGTTTTACTTCCTGGTTGCAGTGCAGGGACGAGCGAAAACAACTGCATCCTAGTCCGGAATGCACTTTCTACCAGTTCATCCATGGACCGAGGACTAGCTGGTACGGCTGCACGGCGGTTATTTGGACAGGTGTGCGGACAAGAGGCATTGTGGTCTACTTATTTCTGCAAATAGCGGTGCTTAAATTTAGTGGAATGCACAAGCATTTCAGCTGGTCAGTACACTCCATGGTTCAGTTCAGCATTCCAGCTGAGACCACAATTATAATTGGTTATTCTGGAATGAGAGAACCTAACCCTGAATGGTGGCAACAAGAAAAAAACCAGAGTGAACTCCAGGAAATTTAAGCCTGCCGGGAGGCCCTTTGCTCAGAGAAGCCTTGCTTGTTTTTTCCTGATTTGTAAACCTTCTCACAACTTTGTCTTTTGCTGTGAACTAGTATATGTTTGTTATGTTCTATGAATCATTGAGATGTATAAAATTGCTTAACTTATGCTTTTCAAGTTTTTTATGAAGACGAGTTTAATGTGAGTGTTCCACATGAGCGCTGGACTAGCGTGTGAACGTTTGGCATTTATTACATTGTGGCCTCAATTAACTGCATGAACCACTGTAACAAGATACATAGTTGATTATATGTCAGACACCAGATTGTTGATTGTTAGCCGGTCGATAGCCTAGTGTTGAAGCGAGCTGAGCCAATGTGCCGTGTTTTGCACAACTGCTTACAAGTGGGGTAGCACCAACAGTGTTTACAAGTACTTATGTATACGTCGGCGCACGATTCTCGAACGAGTGCTCTATTTCATCAAAACACACACTGCTTGTATGATAAACCGTGACAACTTATGTCTTAGCATGCCATATTCATGAAAAAACTAGTGAGGACGCATCTGTTTCGGCAACAATTACAATGGTTCTCACATGATTCACGGGCACACAAAAGTAGCAGCAGTTCCCATAGACGGATTCAAACAGAGTACTAGCCCCAGGGGGGTCGATAACAGGCAAGGTTCGGATAATTAGACACAATCCAAACTACTATTAAACACTAGCTGGGGCAACTATTTCATGCCTCGATCTAATTTGGGCTGGACATAAGACAGACCTTGCCATGAACATCATCGAGGACGTCCCTCAGCAGCTCAATCCTGTGAACCTTCATGAAGACAACCTTGTGGCCTTGCCACTGATAAACTTGTTTGTGGAGGCATGCCACGTCATCTTCCTGCGTAAGCTTGACAAGTACAGTATGCCTCACAAACGAAGGAGTAGCTTTGAACTTCTTGTGCTTTAGTACACCAAGGACAACACGCCTGACAACAGTGAGGCTGGAATACAACTCTTCATTGGTATAACCGCAAATGGCTTCCAGGATCCAACAGCCTAAGAACTCTGTTTTCCCAGTGCATATATTCAGGTCGTCCGCCTCATAGCGAGTGACATGTACAACCACACAATCCTTGTCCGCATCAGGGCTCTAATTGAAACAGAAACAAATTCTGAATTACTTTTCAGTATAAGAGACACAAGTTATTTAAACCACTATGTATAGCATGGCATCGAAGCTAATAAAATTTTGCATTATTAATCACCACATACTTCCTTTTCTAAAAAAATCACCACATACTTAGATGAAAAACCACAATCGATATCAGCAAAGAAGGAAATCACCTTGGGCAGCTCAGCGGGGGGGACACATCCTCGAAGGGGGAAAACTGCTCCTGCAGTGCCACAGGGGATGTATCCTCAAACGGGGCGTTGACCATCTTAGTAGTGGCCGTGAGCGTATCTGGGGTCAGCTCGGTGGTTGCCTCCATCTTCTTGGAGCTCTCTGTCTCGTGGGGATCAGCCTCCAGCGTCTGCTCCAATATCGGCAGATCTTTGCCTGGTTCTCCTTGGCCCATCATGAAACTGACCAATACTAGGAGACCACTGAAAGGAAAACACAATCGCAATGACAATGAAACAAAAAAGAGAGTGAGGATCGGTTACTGCTTTGCAAAAGTTCTTTTTTTTTCTCTGAACGAAAATATACCAACATCACGGATCCGCTTACCTTCCCTTCGTTCGGAGAGAAGAACAGTGGCAGATGCGAGTTTTGCCTTTCTTGAAGACGGTGAGGGAGAAGGATAGTCCGATGCAGAAGGGGATTCAGCGAAGAGTGAAATGATGGTTGCTTCGTCCGTCAAACTTAGACTGCGGGGAGGTGGGGTTTTGTGATACGACGGCTCGTTACTGCCGCGCTACGACCGGGGTGACTCTCCGCCTGCATACTGCCTTCTAATTTGGTGGATGGCATTTGGGCCCGCGCGCTGCATGGCCTGCATGTCGGTGAACAAAAGTATAATGGCATTCAGTAGAGGGAGACGTTTCAATGACCTAGGAGGAGCCAGAAGCGGTAGAGTGTCTCCACTATACTAGTAGTAATTGTTTTTCTGGGTAGCTGTAGAGTGTCTCCACTGTACTAGTAGTAATTGTTTCTCTGGGCCCAAGACAAAACAGCCCATCCACACTAGTAAATAGTAAAATCAATTCAAAAGCCCATCCACACTAGGCTATCGACCTAAACTCAAAGCTCATCCATTCTTAAAACACATCATCCAATGTAACATTTCCACTTGGAGTACCCCTTGGTGCTCGGCCTGGACCAATATTCATAATCACCTTGTTATCCAACCTGCTAGTTTCATCTATCCTGCTCGAGTTAGTGACCTTTGGCTGCCGGGGCAAAAGGCATGGAACAATGATCTTATCTATTCTGTTTTTGAGGAGCCCACAGCGGCTACAATCGTTCACACTACCATCATCTAGGACAATTGCCGAGATATTCTGGTTTGGGATCTTGCTCCTAATGGAAAGTGTGGCTCAAAGTCTACTTATAAGTTATGTTTGCAAGATATTCAAGCAAAACCGAGGAATCGGCCTTTTCTGGTTTCTCGTCAGGTTAAAGCTCTTCTAAAGCATGTTTGGAAAAAAAAACTGATGGCCCCAAAAGTCGTCGGGTTAAAGCTCTTCTAAAGCAAGATTGGAAACAAAAACTGATGGCCCCAAAAGTCCAGACGTTTGCCTGAAGGTTGCTTCGGAAAGCCCTTCCAACAGGCTTGAGAGCTATTCTGTCTCCATCCATATTTCGAAATAGTGTTGTCGTTGTGCTCAAGACAAAAATGAAACACATTTTTTTTCTTTTCTTTTTCCTTTGTGACTTTGCTAGAGCAGGATGGTTTGCACATCCTTGATACTTTAAAAGTGATCTTTTAACGAAAAATCATCTTTCTATGCAAAGTGTTATTCTAGCTTTGCTTAATATGGACCGTCCATATGCTACTGTGCCCAATATTTTTAATTTTCTGTGGTGCATATTCAAGTCCAGATGTGATTGTCTTTTTGATAGGAGGTGATCATTCCCACATCAGCTACACATGGCTGCCTTAGCTTTCGACGACAAGCAAAAGTTTCAAGTGGCTCCCTCCTTAGATGATCGCAATGTCGTTACTAATACTAGTTCCCCTGATAGTGCTATTATGTTGCCACCATAGGAAAGCACTCTTAAAACTGATCTTGTTGTTGATGGTGCTAAGATCTATCTGATGCTCCTTTCAGGTGCTCAAAAGTTCCAGGTTTACTAAATGGCATTGGTGTCTTTCACAAATTCATGCAAGACCACAAGAATGTCGACGTAGAGCTCAAGCTCAGCCCCGATCACTACTTCGCCCCTTCAAGCAGAAGCGCTCGCTCTCCTTGCAGTCAAAATTACCCAACTCTTGCAGGTCGCGCAACCAACTTTCCTGACCGGCAACATTTCTTTGGCAAAGGCAGCTGCGACCAGAAGTGTTTCTGCTGACTCCACTCCATGGGCAATCAGAGCACCACTTGCGGATTTCTTTAGGATTACAGATGATCTCCATTCACAGGTGTTTCACATTTCTAGGGAGATCAATGGAGTTGCTCACAATGATGCTCGCCCGGTTCTTAGGAGTGCTACTGAACCTGTCTTCAGCTGCTTTGGTTCAGCTCACAGGAGCATGCTATGCCCTGTAACTTCTATCCTCTATACCTTGCCTCTACATGGCTTTGTACTTCATGCTCTATTCTGCTACTAAACTGGATATATTGGCGCTCTGAGCGCCTTTTCTTGTTAAAAAAAACTTCGAGGTTTTTTGACCTGAAAACTCAAACAATTCATAGTGAAAATTTGCAAGGCAACATAACCCAAATTTTCAGGGCAGACGATCATTAGGCACCGTGAATGACAGGAACCTAGCAAAGAATCAAACTACTACTCTGCTGTCAAATATTCGGTACCCACATGCACATCCGTAAGGTTAAATAAACTCTCTACACGCACGCTTCGCTTCAGTCACTTTCCTGATAGTAGAACGTCTGCTTCAGAGCACGGGGCAGCTCCAGGACAATCTCCGCGTATGCTGAAACATAGAAGAACAATATTGGGGAGCAAAAGTAAATATAGATCAGAACAAGCTCAACACAGAGTTGTATGCTTTAACTACGAAGAGGAGAGAGGCAATGGTTAAGATAGGAGGAACCTTCTGGCAAACTCAAGGTCTTCAACGCGTTGTCGGCATAGGAGAGGCGAGATGGTACAGGCTGAGCACGGCAGTCTGCTGCAGATATTCTCTTTGCAGAGCGAAGCGGCCAAGCCAAGACCCTCGCCTGACTAGGCAGGGTCAAGATTAGATCCGAATATCGGATACTCACCGTAACCTTGCTGCTCAAGTCACACAGGAGAAGAAACTTGAGTCTCTAGAGTGCACAATATGCAGTTTCAGTATATAAATGCTACAGATAATATAAAGGAGAACACTGTGTGGATTAGAATATTTTAGTATGAGCATGGTTGTACTACAGCAAAATCTAACAGCGGGTTTGACCTTACCATTCAAAATCTTCCAATGTAAACTCTATCAAGGTATATGGAAGACTGTAGGACAATTCTCCGATTTGGTTGCCGTAGAGCTCCTTGATAAGACGAACCTTGAACATGAATTCAATGGAAAGCATTAGAATTATAAACTGGAGGCAATAATAAAGTTATTATTTATTTCCTTATAAGATGATAAATGTTTATTATTCATGCTAGAATTGTATTAACTGGAAACTTGATACATGTGTGAATACATAGACAAACAGAGTGTCACTAGTATGCCTCTACTTGACTAGCTCGTTGATCAAAGATGGTTATGTTTCCTATCCATAGACATGAGTTGTCATTTGATTAACGGGATCACATCATTAGGAGAATGATGTGATTGACTTGACCCATTCCGTTAGCTTAGCACTCGATTGTTTAGTATGTTGCTATTGCTTTCTTCATGACTTATACATGTTCCTATGACTATGAGATTATGCAACTCCCGATTACCGGAGGAACACTTTGTGTGCTACCAAATGTCACAGCGTAACTGTGTGATTATAAAGGTGCTCTACAGGTGTCTCCAAATGTACTTGTTGGGTTGGCGTATTTCGAGATTAGGATTTGTCACTCCGATTGTCGGAGAGGTATCTCTGGGCCCACTCAGTAATACACATCACTATAAGCCTTGCAAGCAATGTAACTAATGAGTTAGTTGCGGGATGATGTATTACGGAACGAGTCAATAGACTTGCCGGTAACGAGATTGAACTAGGTATCGAGATACCGACGATCAAATCTCGGGCAAGTAACATACCGATGACAAAGGGAACAACGTATGTTGTTATGCGGTTTGACCGATAAAGATCTTCGTAGAATATGTGGGAAACAATATGAGCATCCAGGTTCCGCTATTCGTTATTGACCGGAGAGGTGTCTCGGTCATGTCTACATAGTTCTTGAACCCATAGGGTCCGCACGCTTAACGTTACGATGATACTTATATTATGAGTTTATATGTTTTGATGTACCGAAGGAGTTTGGAGTCCCGGATGAGATCAGGGACTTGACGAGGAGTCTCGAAATGGTCGAGACATAAAGATTGATATATTGGAAGCCTATGTTTGGACATCGGAAGTGTTCCGGGTGAAATCGGGATTTTTCCGGAGTACCGGGAGGTTACCGGCACCCCCCGGTTACCTAATGAGTCTTAGTGGGCCTAGGTGGAAGAGAGGAGAGGAGGCTAGGGTAGGGCCGCGCTCCCCTTCCCCCCAGTCCGAATAGGACAAGGAGAAGGGGGCGGTGCCCCCCTTCCTTCCTCCCCTCCACCTCTTCCCTTCTTACACTCCTAGTCCAACATGGAAAGGGGGGAGTCCTACTCCCGGTAGGAGTAGGACTCCTCCTGGCGCGCCACACCTCCATGGCCGGCGGCCTCCACCTTGCACCTTTATATACGGGGGCAGGGGGGCACCTCTAGACACACAATTGATCAACGTTCTTTTAGCCGTGTGCGGTGCCCCCTCCACCATATTACACCTCGATAACATCATTGCGGAGCTTAGGCGAAGCCCTGCGTCGGTAGAACATCATCATCATCACCACGCCGTCGTGCTAACGAAACTCTCCCTCAACACTCGGCTGGCTTGGAGTTCGAGGGACGTCATCGAGCTGAACGTGTGCTGAACTCGGAGGTGCCGTGCGTTCGGTACTTGATCGGTCGGATCGTGAAGACATACGACTACATCAACCGCGTTGTGTTAACGCTTCCGCTTTCGGTCTACGAGGGTACGTGGACAACACTCTCCCCTCTCGTTGCTATGCATCACCATGATCTTGCGTGTGCGTAGAATTTTTTTGAAATTACTATGTTCCCTAAGGGTGGCATCTGAGCCTGGTTTTATCCGTTGATGCTATGCACGAGTAGAACACAAGTGAGTTGTGGGCGATATAAGTCATACTGCTTACCAGCATGTCATACTGTGGTTCGGCGGTATTGTGAGATGAAGCGGCCCGGACCGACATTACGCGTATGCTTACGCGAGACTGGTTTCACCGTTGTGAGCACTCGTTGCTTAAAGGTGACTGGCGGGTGTCTGTCTCTCTCACTTTAGTTGAACCAAGTGTGGCTATGCCCGGTCCTTCCGAAGGTTAAAACAGCACCAACTTGACAAACTATCGTTGTGGTTTTGATGCGTAGATAAGAACGGTTCTTGCTAGGCCCGTAGCAGCCACGTAAAACTTGCAACAACAAAGTAGAGGACGTCTAACTTGTTTTTGCAGGGAATGTTGTGATGTGATATGTTCAAGACATGATGCTATATTTTATTGTATGAGATGATCATGTTTTGTAACCGAGTTATCGGCAACTGGCAAGAGCCATATGGTTGTCGCTTTATTGTATGCAATGCAATCGCCATGTAATTGTTTTACTTTATCACTAAGCGGTAGCGATAGTCGTAAAAGCAATAAGTTGGCGAGACGACAACGATACTACGATGGAGATCAAGGTGTCGCGCCGGCGACGATGGTGATCATGATGGTGCTTCGGAGATGGAGATCACAAGCACAAGATGATGATGGCCATATCATATCACTTATATTGATTGCATGTGATGTTAATCTTTTATGCATCTTATCTTGCTTTGATTGACGGTAGCATTATAAGATGATCTCTCACTAAAATTTCAAGATAAAAGTGTTCTCCCTGAGTATGCACCGTTGCGAAAGTTCTTCGTGCTGAGACACCACGTGATGATCGGGTGTCATAGGCTCTACGTTCAAATACAACGGGTGCAAAACAGTTGCACACGCGGAATACTCAGGTTAAACTTGACGAGCCTAGCATATGCAGATATGGCCTCGGAACACGGAGACCGAAAGGTCGAGCGTGAATCATATAGTAGATATGATCAACATAGTGATGTTCACCATTGAAACTACTCCATCTCACGTGATGATCGGACATGGTTTAGTTGATATGGATCACGTGATCACTTAGAGGATTAGAGGGATGTCTATCTAAGTGGGAGTTCTTAAGTAATATGATTAATTGAACTTAAATTTATCATGAACTTAGTCCTGGTAGTATTAGCATATCTATGTTGTAGATCAATAGCTCGTGTTTAGCTCCCCTGTTTTATTTTTGATATGTTCCTAGAGAAAAATTATGTTGAAAGATGTTAGTAGCAAAGGTGCGGACTGGATCCGTGATCTGAGGATTATCCTCATTGCCGCACAGAAAAATTATGTCCTTGATGCACCGCTAGGTGACAGACCTATTGCAGGAGCAGATGCAGACGTTATGAACGTTTGGCTAGCTCAATATGATGACTACTTGATAGTTTAGTGCACCATGCTTAACGGCTTAGAATCGGGACTTCAAAGACGTTTTGAACTTCATGGACCATATGAGATGTTCCAGGAGTTGAAGTTAATATTTCAAGCAAATACCCAAGTTGAGAGATATGAAGTCTCCAACAAGTTCTATAGCTAAAAGATGGAGGAGAATAGCTCAAGCAGTGAGCATGTGCTCAGATTGTCTGCGTACTACAATCGCTTGAATCAAGTGGGAGTTAATCTTCCAAATAAAATAGTGATTGACAAAATTCTCTAGTCACCATCACCAAGTTAGTAGAACTTCGTGATGAACTATAGTATGCAAGGGATGACGAAAGTAATTCCCAAGCTCTTCGTGATGCTGAAATCGACGAAGGTAGAAATCAAGAAAAACATCAAGTGTTGATGGTTGACGAGACCACTAGTTTCAAGAAAAGGGCAAATGGAAGAAGGGGAACTTCAAGAAGAACGGCAAGCAAGTTGCTGCTCAAGTGAAGAAGCCTAAGTCTGGTCCTAAGCCTGAGACTAAGTGCTTCTACTGCAAAGGGACTGGTCACTGGAAGCGGAACTACCCCAACTATTTGGTGGATAAGAAGGATGGCAAAGTGAACAAAGGTAAATTGGATATACATGTTATTGATGTATATTTACAAGTGTTTATAGCAACCCCTCGGTATTTGAGACTGGTTCAGTTGCTAAGAGTAGTAACTCGAAACGGGAGTTGCAGAATAAACAGAGACTAGTAAAAGGCGAGGTGACGATGTGTGTTGGAAGTAGTTCCAAGATTGATCATCATCGCACACTCCCTATACTTCCGGGATTAGTGTTGAAACTAAATAAGTGTTATTTGGTGTTTGCGTTGAGCATGAATATGATTTGATCATGTTTGTTGCAATACGGTTATTCATTTAAATTAGAGAATAATTGTTGTTCTGTTTACATGAATAAAACCTTCTATGGTCATACACCCAATAAAATAGTTTGTTGGATCTCGATCGTAGTGATACACATATTCATAATAATGAAGCCACAAGATGCAAAGTTAATAATGATAGTGCAACTTATTTGTGGCACTGCCGTTTAGGTCATATTGGTGTAAAGCGCATGAAGAAACTCCATACTGATGGGATTTTGGAATCACTTGATTATGAATCACTTGATGCTTGCAAACCGTGCCTCATGGGCAAGATGACTAAAACGCCGTTCTCCGGAACTATGGAGAGAGCAACAGATTTGTTGGAAATCATACATACAGATGTATGTGGTCCGATGAATATTGAGGCTCGTAGCAGGTATCATTATTTTCTGACCTTCACAGATGATTTGAGCAGATATGGGTATATCTACTTAATGAAACAGAAGTCTGAAACATTTGAAAAGTTCATATAATTTCAGAGTGAAGCGGGAAATCATCGTAACAAGAAAATAAAATTTCTACGATCTGATCGTGGAGAAGAGTATTTGAGTTACAAGTTTGGCCTTCAGTTAAAACAATGTGAAATAGTTTCACTACTCACGCCACCTGGAACACCACGATGTAATGGTGTGTCCGAACATCGTAACCGTAATTTATTAGATATGGTGCGATATATGATGTCTCTTACCGATCTACCACTATCGTTTTGGGGTTATGCATTAGAGACAGCTGCATTCACGTTAAATAGGGTACCATCTAAATCCGTTGAGACGACATCTTATGAACTGTGGTTTGGCAAGAAACCAAAGTTGTCGTTTCTTAAAGTTTGGGTTTGCGATACTTATGTGAAAAGGTTTCATCCTGATAAGCTCAAACCCAAATCGGAGAAATGTGTCTTCATAGGATACCCAAAGGAGACAGTTGGGTACACCTTCTATCACAGATCCGAAGGCAAGACATTCGTTGCTAAGAATGTATCGTTTCTAGAGAAGGAGTTTCTCTCGAAAGAAGTGAGTGGGAGGAAAGTAGAACTTGATGAGGTAACTGTACCTGCTCCCTTATTGGAAAGTAGTTCATCACAGAAATCTGTTCCTGTGACTCCTACACCAATTAGTGAGGAAGTTAATGATGATGATCATGTAACTTCAGATCAAGTTACTACCAAACCTCGTAGGTAAACCAGAGTGAGATCCACACCAGAGTGGTACGGTAATCCTGTTCTGGAGGTCATGTTATTTGACCATGACGAACCTACGAACTATGAGGAAGCGATGATGAGCCCAGATTCCGCGAAATGGCTTGAGGCCATAAAATCTGAGATGAGATCCATATATGAGAACAAAGTATGGACTTTGATTGACTTGCCCAATGATCGGCGAGCCATTGAGATTAAATGGATCTTCAAGAGGAAGACGGACGCTGATAGTAGTGTTACTATCTACAAAGCTAGAATTGTCGCAAAAGGTTTTTGACAAGTTTAAGGTGTTGACTACGATGAGAGTTTCTCACTCGTATCTATGCTTAAGTCTGTCCGAATCATGTTAGCCATTGCCGCATTTTATTAAATCTGTCAAATGGATAAACAAAACTGCATTCCTTAATGGATTTATTAAAGAAGAGTTGTATATGATGCAACCAGAAGGTTTTGTCAATCCTAAAGGTGCTAACAAAATATGCAAGCTCCAGCGATCCATCTATGGACTGGTGCAAGTATCTCGGAGTTGGAATATACGCTTTGATAAGTTGATCAAAGGATATAGTTTTATACAGACTTGCGGTGAAGCCTGTATTTACAAGAAAGTGAGTGAGGAGCACTACAGCATTTCTGATAAGTATATGTGAATGACATATTGTTGATCGGAAATAATGTAGAATTATTCAGCAAAGCATAAAGGAGTGTTTGAAAGGAGTTTTTCAAAGAAAGACCTCGGTGAAGCTGCTTACATATTGAGCATCAAGATCTATAGAGATAGATCAAGACGCTTGATAAGTTTTTTCAATGAGTACATACCTTAATAAGATTTTGAAGTAGTTCAAAATGGAACAGTCAAAGAAAGAGTTTCTTGCCTGTGTTACAAGGTGTGAAATTGAGTAAGACTCAAAGCCCGACCAAAGCAGAAGATAGAAAAAGAATGAAAGTCATTCCCTATGCCTCGGCCATAGGTTCTATAAACTATGTCATGCTGTGTACCAGATCTATTGTATACCCTACACTGATTTTGGCAAGGGAGTACAATAGTGATCTAGGAGTAGATCACTGGACAGCGGTCAAAATTATCCTTACTGGAATAAGGATATGTTTCTCGATTATGGAAGTGCCTTCGTCGTAAAGGGTTACATCGATGCAAGTTTTGACACTAATCTAGATGACTCTAAGTCTTGGTCTAGATACATATTGAAAGAGGGAGCAATTAGCTAGAGTAGCTCCGTGCAGAGCATTGTAGACATAGAAATTGGCAAAATACTTACGGACCTGAATGTGACAGACCCGTTGACTAAAATTATCTCACAAGCAAAACATGATCACACCTTAGTACTCTTTGGGTGTTAATCACATAAGCGATGTGAACTAGATTACTGACTCTAGTAAACCCTTTGGGTGTTGGTCACATGACGATGTGAACTATGGGTGTTAATCACATGGTGATGTGAACTATTGATGTTAAATCACATGGCATGTGAACTAGATTATTGACTCTAGTGCAAGTGGGAGACTGAAGGAAATATGCCCTAGAGGCAATAATAAAGTTATTATTTATTTCCTTATATCATGATAAATGTTTATTATTCATGCTAGAATTGTATTAACTGGAAACTTGATACATGTGTGAATACATAGACAAACAGAGTGTCACTAGTATGCCTCTACTTGACTAGCTCGTTAATCAAAGATGGTTATGTTTCCTATCCATAGACATGAGTTGTCATTTGATTAACGGGATCACATCATTAGGAGAATGATGTGACTGACTTGACCCATTCCGTTAGCTTAGCACTTGATCGTTTAGTATGTTGATATTGCTTTCTTCATGACTTATACATGTTCCTATGACTATGAGATTATGCAACTCCCGTTTACCGGAGGAACACTTTGTGTGCTACCAAACGTCACAACGTAACTGGGTGATTATAAAGGTGCTCTACAGGTGTCTCCAAAGGTACTTGTTGGGTTGGCGTATTTCAAGATTAGGATTTGTCACTCCGATTGTCGGAGAGGTATCTCTGGGCCCACTCAGTAATACACATCACTATAAGCCTTGCAAGCATTGTAACTAATGAGTTAGTTGCGGGATGATGTATTAAGAAACGAGTAAAGAGACTTGCCGGTAACGAGATTTAACTAGGTATCGAGATACCGACGATCGAATCTCGGGCAAGTAACATACCGATGACAAAGGGAACAACGTATGTTGTTATGCGGTTTGACCGATAAAGATATTCATAGAATATGTGGGAGCCAATATGAGCATCCAGGTTCCGCTATTGGTTATTGACCGGAGAGGTGTCTCGGTCATGTCTACATAGTTCTCGAACCCGTAGGGTCCGCACGCTTAACGTTACGATGATAGTTATATTATGAGTTTATATGTTTTGATGTACCGAAGGAGTTCCGAGTCCCGGATGAGATCAGGGACTTGACGAGGAGTCTCGAAATGGTCGAGACATAAAGATTGATATATTGGAAGCCTATGTTTGGACATCAGAAGTGTTCTGGGTGAAATCGGGATTTTTTCGGAGTACCGGGAGGTTACCGGAACCCCCCGGTAACTTAGTGGGCCTTAGTGGGCCTAGGTGGAAGAGAGAAGAGGAGGCTAGGGCAGGGCCGCGCCCCCCTTCCCCCCAGTCCGAATAGGACAAGGAGAAGGGGGCGGCGCCCCCCTTCCTTCCTCCCCCCCACCTCTTCCCTTCTTCCACTCCTAGTCCAACATGGAAAGGGGGGGAGTCCTACTCCCGGTAGGAGTAGGACTCCTCCTGGCGCGCCACACCTCCTTGGCCGGCGGCCTCCCCCGTGCACCTTTATATACGGGGGCAGGGGGGCACCTCTAGACACACAATTGATCAACGATCTTTTAGCCGTGTGCGGTGCCCCCCTCCACCATATTACACCTCGATAACATCGTTGCGGAGCTTAGGCGAAGCCCTGCGTCGGTAGAACATCATCATCGTCACCACGCCGTCGTGCTGACGAAACTCTCCCTCAACACTCGGCTGGATCGGAGTTCGAGGGACGTCATTGAGCTGAACGTGTGCTGAACTCGGAGGTGCCGTGCGTTCGGTACTTGATCGGTCGGATCGTGAAGACGTACGACTACATCAACCGCGTTGTGTTAACGCTTCCGCTTTCGGTCTACGAGGGTACGTGGACAACACTCTCCCCTCTCGTTGCTATGCATCACCATGATCTTGCGTGTGCGTAGAATTTTTTTGAAATTACTACGTTCCCTAACAGGAGCTGCCCCGTGCTCTGAAGCAGATGTTCTACTCTCAAGAAAGCGACTGAAGCGAAGCGTGCGTGTAGAGAGTTTATTTAACCTTACGGATGTGCATGTGGGAACCGAATATTTGACAGCAGAGTATTAGTTTGATTCTTCGCTAGGTGCCTGTCATCCACGCTGGCTAATGATCGTCTGCCCTGAAAATTTGGGTTATGTTGCCTTGCAAATTTTCACTATGAATTGTTTGAGTTTTCAGGTCAAAAAACCTCGAAGTTTTTTTTTGAACAAGAAAAGGCGCTCAGAGCGCCAATATATCCAGTTTAGTAGCAGAATAGAGCATGAAGTACAAAGCCCTGTAGAGGCAAGTTAGAGAGGATAGAAGTTACAGGGCATAGCATGCTCCTATGAGCTGAACCAAAGCAGCTGAAGACAGGTTCAGTAGCACTACTAAGAACCGGGCGAGCATCATTGTTAGCAACTCTATTGATCTCCCTAGAAATGTGAAACACCTATGAATGGAGATCATCTGTAATCCTAAAGAAATCTGCAAGTGGTGCTCTGATTGCCCATGGAGTGGAGTCAGCAGAAACACTTCTGGTCGCAGCTGCCTTTGCCAGAGAAATGTTGCCTGTCAGGAAAGTTGGTTGCGCGACCTGCAAGAGTTGGGTAATTTTGACTACAAGGAGAGCGAGCGCTTCTGCTTGAAGGGGCAAAGTAGTGATCGGGGCTGAGCTTGAGCTCTACGTCGACATTCTTGTGGTCTTGCACGAACTTGTGAAAGACACCAATGCCATTTGGTAAACCTGGAACTTTTGAGCACCTGAAAGGAGCATCAGATAGATCTTAGCACCATCAACAACAAGATCAGTTTTAAGAGTGCTTTCCTGTCGTGGCAACATAATAGCACTATCGAGGGAACTAGTATTAGTAACGACATTGCGATCATCTAAGGAGGGAGCCACTTGAAACTTTTGCTTGTCGTCGAAAGCTAAGGCAGCCATGTGTAGCTGATGTGGGAATGATCACCTCCTATCAAAAAGACAATCACATCTGGACTTGAATATGCACCACAGAAAATTAAAAATATTGGGCACAGTAGCATATGGACGGTCCATATTAAGCAAAGCTAGAACAACACTTTGCATAGAAAGATGATTTTTCGTTAAAAGATCACTTTTAAAGTATCAAGGATGCGCAAACCATCCTGCTCTAGCAAAGTCACAAAGGAAAAAGAAAAGAAAAAAATGTGTTTCATTTTTGTCTTGAGCACAATGACAACACTGTTTCGAAATATGGATGGAGATAGAATAGCTCTCAAGCCTGTTGGAAGGGCTTTCCGAAGCAACCTTCAGGCAAAAGTCTGGACTTTTGGGGCCATCAGTTTTTGTTTCCAAACTTGCTTTAGAAGAGCTTTAACCTGACGACTTTTGGGGCCATCAGTTTTTGTTTCCAAACTTGCTTTAGAAGAGCTTTAACCTGACGAGAAACCAGAAAAGGCTGATTCCTCGGTTTTGCTTGAATATCTTGCAAACATAACTTATAAGTAGACTTTGAGCCGCACTTTCCATTAGGAGCAAGATCCCAAACAAGAATATCTCGGCAATTGTCCTAGATGATGGTAGTGTGAACGATTGTAGACGCCGTGGGCTCTTCAAAAAGAGAATACATAAGATCATTGTTCCATGCCTTTTGCCGCGGCAGCCAAAGGTCACTAACTCGAGCAGGATAGATGAAACTAGCAGGTTGGATAACAAGGTGATTATGAATATTGGTCCAGGCCGAGCACCAAGGGGTACTCCAACTCGAAATGTTACATTGGATGATGTGTTTTAAGAATGGATGAGCTTTGAGTTTAGGGAACATTCGTTACTCTGCTCAAATCCGTGAGCGCGACGCGACGCCCTCGAGGAAAATGGAGTCGGCTGACCCCAGCGCCAAGAAGATGAGGCCCCCGCTAGCGGCGATGCCTGTTGTAGATCCCGCACCCGGCAGCGCGGGGAGAAGCGGAGACCCCGCCCCCACCGGATCCCAGGAACCCGTAGAATCTCGGGTGAACTGCATCAGCGAACTCCCGGACGCCGTCCTTGGGGAGATCATCTCGCTTCTCCCCACCAAAGATTGCTGCCGCACCCAAGTCCTCTCAATTCAGTGGCGCCCTCTATGGAGCGTCGTGCCCCTTAATCTCGACTGTCGTTAGCTATCTCTCTTCAATGATTTTGAAATCCCCAGAGCCATCATCTCCTCTCACCAGGGCTCCGTTCAAAGCCTCTGCATCCCGTCATGCTACCTGAGCAAGCATACCATGCCGTGCACGGTGGACGCCTGGCTGAAATCCCCTGAATTCATAGAACTACAGCTGCTTGAGTTCTACTATTCCCTTGAAAATCGCATACCACATACCGAACGCCATGAACTTGTGCCCTCAGCACCGATGTCCATCTCACGGTTTTCGTCCTCTCTCCACACCGCCACCTTTGCGCTGTGCTACCTACCAGACAATCTGGTACTAAACCTTCGACTCCCATTTCTCAAGAAACTTTCACTTGTGCGGGTTCGTATATCGGAGGCCTCATTGCACAGCATCATCCACTCCAGTTGCCCTGCGCTGGAGTGCTTGGTGCTTGTTTTCACAGTTAGAATCGGTTGTCTCCAAATAAAGTCGCCTAACCTTGTAAGAATTGGAATTTCTTTTGACGGAAGGCAGCTCATCATCCAAGATGCCCCTTCACTTCAAAGGTTGATCCTTGATTCTAGTTATTCACCGTTGCAAATAACCGTCCTCTCTGCGCCTAAACTGGAGACCTTGGGTGTAATACATGATCTCTGTGCTCATTTCAATATGGTGTTTGGCTCCACAGTTCTTCAGGTACTTTATATTATCATCTACACTTGTAACCATAAGCTGCATTTTAAATTTCTGCGCATAATTTATATATCATCTTGGAGTACACATTTTGTACTAATATTATGTTCTATGCTCAATGAAGAGTTTCTCCATGGATGGCCTATCAATGGTGCTGGATTCTGTCAAGATCTTATATATCCAAATGAATAGTTTTGATCTGAACAAGATTATTGGCTTGCTGCAATGCTTTCCATGTCTGGAGAAGTTGTATATAAAGGTGATAATTTCACGCACATTGGAAGCCCGCATATAGTGTACTAGAATTAACCGTTCAGCTGTTGCTCTTTCGACACTCTTCTTTTAGACCTTAACTGTTTTCAATCTTCATGTCTATTTAGGCAACAGGACGGGGTAAGAAAGTTATAACCAATCGGTGGATTCGTAAGCATCGGGATTTTCTCACTTCTCATGAGATTCGATTGAAGACAATAACGCTAGAACGATATGTAGCCAACCGTGCAAACACAAGATTTGTCACATTCTTCCTGCTGAATGCGAGGTTACTATTGTCCATCAGGCTTAAGTTTATCAGCAGCATGGTTTTGACGGATGGGTATGTCGAAGAGCAAAAAAAGGAGTTTCAGGTGGGCAAAAGAGCTTCTGAACGTGCCGGGCTTCTATTTACAACATATTGTGGTCATAATCCAGTAAATTTTACGACCCAGGATGTTCATTCTATGGACCTGACCGATCCATTTGACTGTGACTGCCGAAAACAGTGCTGGAGTTAGATGTTGTTGCCCTTTTCAATCTGGTTTTTTTTGTAAACCTGATGAACAATTAACCCTCGTGCTTTTGTACAGTTTGTAAGCTGGAGTTAGATGTTCCTGCCCTTTTCAACTCGGCTGTGACTGTCATATTTTCTTTGAAACAAGGCAAATGGCTTGCCATTCGTTTAATTTAGAGTGAAATATTGTAACAAATCCCAACCAAGGGAAATAACATCACTCTCGCCGGCTGCTTGAGCTCACTGTGCATTACAGAAGCCAAGTGATTAGCCCCCACCAGCACCCACAAACTTATTTCGAACTAGCACATCAAATGGGCTGTAAATTTTCATAGGAAAGGCTGCATGACCGTGACAGATTTGGATTCTGACATTTGGGACCCGCGAGGAAATAGCCTATCCAAGGTGGTGTCGACTTACTAGCCAGTCAACAAACGATTCTGCCTACCAGCCGTTGGATTGACATCCAACATCTGTCGTGTATCTTCTATCTCTTGTCTTCTTCTTCCTCCAGCCGCCCAAACCAAACCACCCCGTCGGCTCCGCCTGCTCCCGCCTCCCATGGCTGGCTGCGCCTCCGCCGCCCTACCGTACGTACCCTCCAACGTTGGCCAGTCCCTCCCTCTATTCCCCCACACGTCCTGTTATTCTCCGGCGACGTCAGCCCCAACACGCACCCGCGCCCGAACCAGTCAACCCTCGTACTCCCCTCCGCCTGCGACTGGACCGGCGCATCTTCAACGGCTCCTGTTCGTTCCGTCCGAGGCCTCGCCGTCGTCCTCCGCCTTGCGGCCTTGGTTCGCTCGCCGTGCGCGGTGCGCCGCCCTCTTGCGTTGTCAACGTCGTCAACAACCGAGAGGAACAAGGAGATGACTGTACGTGGAGAGGATGACAGTAGGGACCCACCAGCGTCATGGCAGTACGCAAGCAAGTGCCTCTATAGTACAAGCCCAAAAATATGGTTCCTCCTAATGGTTGGACATCTGGGGCTCACGCCATTGTCAACGTAGTCAATAAACGAGAGAATTACACTACAAGCGGCTGACACCAGGGACCCAGCAAGTCGCACAATTTTTTTATGGAACAAGCAGTTGTTATTTATACTAGTTTTAGCGAGGGATCAGGGTAACAACGGGGCTGTGCGGGGGCTGTGGCCCGTCTAGCCAGGGTTTTATTTATGTTTACCACATCATGAGCCCAGTTGTGTTTTTTCTTGCTGAAAATGGCTAGCCCAGTTCTATTTTTTTAAAGAAATACCCAAACAAGGCCTACTTGCTTTATCCGCACTGTTGGGCTGCAAATCTTTCAAGACGAGGAGAGTTTCATTCGGTTTGCCCAGAAATGGGCTGTACATTTTTAAAACACATCAAACCGGGAATTAGTTTCAATTTTTTTCATTACAAGATCTTAAATTCCATTGATTTTTATGCGTGGACAATTATTTGGATTTTATATTTATATAAATTATTTTTCAAAATAGTTTGAATGTGAATCGATATTTCTGGATTAAAAACAGTTGACCGCACCGAAATATGCAAAATTTCGTATACTTTTTAACCGTGGCCACAATATGGGGTGTAATGCTAACAAAAAGAAGATGGGCTCCAAAAAAATTCTTAAGAATTAGCAAATGGGCTGTACATTATTAGAAATAATGGCAGATGGGTTGTATGCTGTTTTCCACAGATTTGAGGCTGACTTGTGCGCCTACTACAGGTTGACGCGTATGCTTTCATAAAAAAAAGGTTGACGCACACGCAACGCCCTGTCAACTTAGTCAACACACGAGAGCAGTGACTGTTGGATGTCCATCCAACGGCTGTCGTGCTTCTTCAATCTCTGCTCTTCATGCTCCAGCCGCTCAAACAAGCGCCGGCGGGACTGCCTGCTCCCTCCTCCCGCGGCCGGCTATGCTGCCGCGCAGGCCTCACGGCCCCACCGTACTCCCATCGCTGGCCTAGCCATCCCTCTACTCACCCACACATGATGTTATTCTCCGGCGACGGCAGACGAACCAGTAAACCCTCGTACTCCTCCGCGTGGGAAACAACTGCCGAGTATTCCCTGGCTCCGTGTCGTTCCCTTCCTAGGCCTCGCCGTCGTCCACCGCCCTGGTGCTCTCGGCGCGGCCTGGTCAACGTGGTCAATGAACGACATCCATCGGAAGTGGACTGTACGTGGAGAGGCTGACAGCTGGGTCCACGGCCGCACGCAAGGAAATGCCTCCTTATTACGCGCAAAATAATGATTCCTCCACCTGACAGCTAGGACCCACAGGAAGGGCCTCTGTATTTCGCGAAAAAAACGTTCCCCCCGCTGACAGGTCGGACCCACCAGCTATATCTTCGCACGCAAGGAAGTGCCTCCTTATTACGCCCAAAAAAATGAATACCCCCCTGCTAGCTGGGACCCACCATATTGTTGGGCTGACTTGTGGGCCTACTAAGTTGACGGGGACGGAGGGCTTTGTCAACTTAGTCAATACTCCAGTGACCGTATGATGTCCATCCAACGGCCATAGTGCTTCTTCAACCTCTGGTCTTCTTGCTCCAGCCGCCCAAAGCAGCGCCGGTCGTGCCGCCTGCTCCTGCCTCCCGTGGCCGGCTGTGCTACCGCGGAGGCCTCACCGCCCCCATACTACTCCCACCACTGGCCAGGCCATCCCTCCACTCACCCACACCCCCTGTTATTCTGCGGCGACGGCAGCCTCACACCGCAGCCGAACCAGTGAACGCTCGTACTCCTCTCCGCGTGGGCATCCACTGCCGCGTCTTGCCCGGCTCCGCGTCGTCCCCTTCCTAGGCCTCGCCGTCGTCCACCGCCGTGGTGCTCTCGGCGAGGCGTGGTCAATGTGGTCAACGACCGACTTCCATCGGAAGAGTACTGTACGTGGAGAGGCTGACAGCTGGGTCCACGGCAGCCGCAAGGAAGTGCCTCCTTATTACGCGGAAAATAATTATTCCTCCACCTGACAGCGGGGACCCACCGGACGGGCCACCAGTATTTTGCGAAAAAAATCATTTCCCCCTGACTGCTGGGACCCACCGGACGGGCCACCGTATTTCGCGAAAAAAACGTTCCCCCCGCTGTCAGCTCGGACCCACCGGAAGTGCCTCCTTATTACGCACAAAAAATGAATACTCCCCCGGCTAGCTGGGACCCACCTTGGTGGGAGGCTGACTTGTGGGCCTACTAAGTTGACGGGGACGAAGGGCTTTGTCAACTTAGTCAATATGAACGATTCTAGCTCCAGTGACCGTACGATGTCCATCCAACGGCCGTAGTGCTTCTTCAACCTCTGGTCTTCTTGCTCCAGCCGCCCAAAGCAGCGCCGGTCGTGCCGCATGCTCCTGCCTCCCGTGGCCGGCTGTGCTGCCGCAGAGGCCTCACCGCCCCCTACTATTCCCACCGCTGGCCAGGCCCTGCGGCGACGGCAGCCTCACACCGCAGCCGAACCAGTGAACCCTCGTACTCCTCTCCGCGCGGGCTTCCACTGCCGCGTCTTCCCCGGCTCCGCGTAGTCCCCTTCCTAGGCCTCGCCGTCGTCCACCGCCGTGGTGCTCTCCGCGCGGCGTGGTCAACGTGGTCAAGGAACGACTTCCATCGGAAGAGTACTGTACGTGGAGAGGCTGACAGCTGGGTCCACGGCCACAGCCCAGTTTTTTTGTGATTTGCCAAGTAAGTCGCTTTGTCAGGCCTGTTGGGCTGCAAATCTTTCAAGACGAGGAGAGCTTTCATTCGGCTGGCCGAGAAAATGGCCCATCAGTAATGAGAAATGGGCTGTACATTTTTAAAACACATCAAACCGGCAATTAGTTTCAAATATCTTTTTTTTCATTTCAAGATTTTAAATTACATTAATTTTTATGCGTGGAGAATTTGTTGGATTTTATATTGATATACATTTATTTTTAAAATCAGTTTGAATGTGAGTCGAAATTTCGGGATTAAAAACAGTTCGGACCGCACCGAAATATGCAAAATTTCGTATAATTTTTTAACCGTGGCCACAATATGGGCTGTAATGCTAACAAAAAGAATATGGGCTCCAAAAAAACCTTAAGAATTAGCAAATGGGCTGTAAATTATTAGAAATAATGGCAGATGGGATGTATGCTGTTTTCCACAGATTTGAGGCTTTCCTAAAAAAAGGTTGACGCACAAGCACTGACTGTTGGATGTCCATCCAACGGCCGTCGTGCTTCTTCAATCTCTGCTCTTCCTGCTCCAGCCGCTCAAACAAGCGCCGGCGGGACTGCCTGCTCCCTCCTCCCCGCGGCCGGCTGTGCTGCCGCGCAGGCCTCACCGCCCCACCGTACTCCCATCGCTGGCCTAGCCATCCCTCTACTCACCCACACCTGCTGTTATTCTCCGGCGACGGCAGACGAACCAGTAAACCCTCGTACAGTCGTACTCCCCTCCGCGTGGGAAACAACTGCCGAGTCTTCCCTGCCTCCGTGTCGTCCCCTTCCTAGGCCTCGCCGTCGTCCACCGCCGTGGTGCTCTCGGCGCGGCGTGGTCAATGTGGTCAACGACCGACTTCCATCGGAAGAGTACTGTGCGTGGAGACGCTGACAGCTGGGTCCACGGCCGCAGCAAGGAAGTGCCTCCTTATTACGCGCAAAATAATTATTCCTCCACCTGACAGCGGGGACCCACCGGACGGGCCACCGTATTTCGTGAAAAAAACGTTTCCCCCTGACTGCTGGGACCCACCAGCTACACCTTCGCACGCAAGGAAGTGCGTCCGGGCAAAAAAACAAAACGATTCGCCCCCCTGACTGCTGGGACCCACCAGCTACATCTTCGCACGCAAGGAAGTGCCTGACAGTCGGGACCCACCTGGTCGAAGCGTACGTAGCGTTGTCATTCTGGTCGCGAACGTGTACGTACATATATACTGGTGGATGTAGAGGCGCGCACGTGTCGTAGTAGAGGCGCGCACGTAGCATGTACACGTACGTACGGCGCCCAGGGTACAAGAAAGAAAATACGGCCACGTATGTGTACATACGGGCGGGGTCTCGAACGCCTACTCGCGCATACGTACGGCGAGGGCTTGTTGACATGGCTGGGTCGGAACGGAGAAACAACGTCGTCGTCGTGTTCATGGGGAGGCAACGGAATGCGTCATGTTCATGGGGAGGAAACGGAATGCGTCGTGTTCATCGAGAGGCAACGGAACGCGTGGGAGCCAACCGGCTGGGTCAGAACGGAATGCGTGGTCGTGTTCATCGGCAGGGCTTGGACGGAACAGGCGATGGAAACGAGGCCGGGCGTACCGCAAAAAGGAGGAAACGGCCTTGTGTTCGACCGGCCACGTTTGAAACGGGATCCTGTTCATCGGGAGGGGTCTGGCGTACCGCAACATGGACGAAACGGACCTCCTACGGTCGAAACGGGGGTCCTGTTGATCGGGAGGGGTGTGGCCTACCGCAAAACGGAGGAAACGGACTTGTGTTGGAGCGCTACGGTTGAAACGGGGGTCCTGTTAATCGGGAGGGGTGTGGCGTACCGCAAAACGGGACTCCACGGGATACTGTTCATCTCCACCGTCGACCTCCTCCAGCCTCCATGGGCTACCGTCGACCTCCTCCGGCCTCCACGGGCTCCTGTTCATCCAGCCTCCACCGCGCGCTACTCCACCGGCTACTGTTCAACCACCCCTCCACCGTCTACTGTTCATCCAGCCCTCCACACCATGGGGTCCTGTTCAACCACCCCTCCACGGGCACAGCTCCATCGTCTACTGTTCATCCAGCCCTCCACACCACGGGGTCCTGTTCAACCACCCCTCCACGGGCACCCCTCCACCGTCTACTGTTCATCCAGCCCTCCACACCACGGGGTCCTGTTCATCCAGAGGCAACGCCACCGCTCACTGTTCATCCAACCCCCCCCCCCCGCAACGCTCACTGTTCATCCAATCGATCGGCTTCAGTTAGCAGCAGTAGCGAAGGAATCGCTCGATCGGGTTCAGTTAACAGCCATCGATCGATCGCTCGGGTTCAGTAACGCGTAGCCTGCAGTGCAATCGCTCGGGTTCAGTTAGAGCCCAACGCCTCGCTCGGGTTCAGTTAGAGCCAACGCCTCGCACACACGCGCGTACGTGTACGAGAGAAACGCGCATCGCTCGGCCCCTGACCTCCCACCGTAACCGGGAACTCCCCGAAATTTTCCTCCCCCTCGCTTCTACCATGGCTTTTTCCGTCATGGACGGCCCAAAGAATGTCATGCAGCTGCGTCTCCGGCCCGCCCAGGACGAAAAGCCCATTTTCTGTCATAATTTATTGTCATAGAAGTAGGAGCCCACCACATCTATGATGATACCGGGTTTTGTCACAATTATCGTCATAGAAGTGTAATATGTATGACAGAAAAAAATTCGTTCGGCCCAAAATGTCACGGCTGTGTCTTTTTTTTGTAGTGTCCCCTTCCTCACTTTGCTTTTTACTCCGCTCGACCTCTCTCCCGCTCGATCTTCTCAAACCCTAGCACCGCCGCTGCCTCCATCGTCGCCGGTGAGGAAGAGCTTCACTGCCTCGACCTCACCGCCGTCGTACTCGCGCCGGCTGCGGATTTGTTCACTCCGCTGCCGCCGTAGCTGTCTTCCTCTGCCAAGTTATGGCGTGGAAGATCTGAACTGGCGAGCTTCACATCTACACTTCCTAGTTCATCGTGTTCTTCATCAAGGGTAATTAAAAGTTACTTTTACTGCCCTCTTTGATTCAAATGTTTTCTACAAAATCTTCAAAGGTGTTTATCCTTCAAATCTTCACACACTGAACACCTCTCATAACATCTGTTCTTGACCTGTTTCCCTAAGCAATGTTTTTTTAAAGATTCCTCAATTGTGTGGATTTTTCAATCTGTACAACTCTGGAACCTAAGTCAAAGAACGCTTAGCGAAATTCTTCGAGACTCATCTGGTCAAATTCCTCAAACTTGTTCTTTTTGAAAAACTTCTGAGAACGCATATGACCTCTCCAAATTCCTCGCAACTATACTCTGTTCACAGGTACTCATGTCGGATGCTGAATCACTAGGTTCTCATCAACTTAACTCATTTGCAGCGTTCCTCAAAGAAAAGTCGCACACCTCTTCGGAAAATTCTATTGTTCATATTCCTCGGCTGAAGAAAATGGCTGACGGTAAAAAGCCACAGAAGGGAGGAAAGAGGCCTGAGGTCAATACTGCTTTCGAGATCCCTGATGACATATACAAGGATTATTGCACTCCTAATGAGGCCAAGTTTGGCCAGGAGGACAAAAATCAGCGCAAGGTGCGCATACAAAGGATAGAGAGGAGATGGGCACGGGAATTGAGGGAGTACAGATATGTTACTCCCAAGTATATGAAGAAAATCGCTCTAAATGCTCCATGCCCAAGACCTCCCTTGGCACCTGGCCAAGAAGCTGATCCCACCAGCCTCAAGCATGGTGAGGACTATCCTGATGAATGGGCCAAGCGGTAGGCCAAGCTAGCTAAAATAGCTAAGGAAGTAGTGAGGAAATTTAATGAAGACTCTGCTGCAGCTGCTACCACTGCTGAGGCCTCTACAAGCAAGCCAAAGAAGGCCATGGCAAATAAACCTGCTCATAAGCCAAGTGCTTCACCCCAAATGCCCTCACGGCCAAGTTCCTCAGCAATGCCCTCATGGCCAGATTCTTCAAAGCCCTCACGGCCAACTCCTCAAGCTGCTCCAGCTCCTCCAAAGTCCTCAGCTCCTCTGACAAAATCCTCAGCACATGTGCATCTCGCCACGTGCCAAAGGACAACAGGCATCTCTATTGCCTCAGGAGCTTCTGCTAGTTCTTCAGCTCCACCAAATTCATCAACTGGCCCCTCTCTGCTAAAGAAAAAGTCCACTGCTGGACGAGGCTCTCGACCAAGTCCTCACAAGAAGCAGGTCACCTTTCAAGTGCCGTCTGATGAAGATGAAGCTGATGATGAAGAACTTGCTGAAATCATCAGAGACAGGCAGCTCAAGGCCGCTAGAGCCAAAGGCACAAATGTGCCTCTACTTTTGGATCCGAAATTGATCCTTCACTACAGGAATCAGCTATTTTGCCGTCTGCCATGGCGGACGGCAAAGGCATGAACGGCGGACGGCAAAGGCCTTTGTCGTCAGCCGCGGACAGCAAAAGGCTCCGGCAAAGTAGGCTACGGTAAACAGCTACTTTGCCGTCTGCTTCCTGGGGCTGACGGCAAAGGCTCTTTGCCGTCTGCCGCGGACGGCAAAGAGGGCGAACGGCAATAATTGTGCTCTCAGTCCGTTAAGTGGCTAACGGCAGGCCTTTGCCGTCCGTCGCGGACGGCAAACTTTCTAGTGCCTTTGCCGTCTGCCAGCAAACGGCAAAGTTTCTACTGTCTTTGCCGTCCGCCGTATGATGTCATCTACACGTCACTACATGGCAGGCCTTTGCCGTCCGCCGCTGACGGCAAACTCTTTGCCGTCTGCCAGTGTAGGCGAACTGACCAAATGGGTCAGCTCCCATGAAGCACAGCTGGATGCCACGTGTCCTCTTTGCCGTCCGCGGCAGACGGTAAAGAGGCCGGTGCCGTCGGTGGCAGACGGCAAAGAGCCTGCATATTGGGTCTTTTTTCTATTTTTTATTAAATCCAACAATTTTCACAGAAAATATATATGACATATATAGATATATTTCACAAGGCAATTACAGAGCAAACATATAAGATATCCAACATGCATAGTTCCATCATACATAGTTCCATCACATAACTTCATCACATAGTTCCATCATACATAGCAAGTTCAACATAGAGGCATCCAACCATATATATTACAATAGTTTCATCCAACGATACATGCATAGTTCAATGAAACAAAAGAAACAGAGAAAGGGATAAGGAGCACTCCATCTATGCAAGCTTTCGTCAAGTGAATGAAATCTGCAAAATGAAAAATAAGAAAGTTAGAAATAGGTGACTAGAATAAGAAGACTAGAACAAGAAGAGTAGAACAAGAAGAAGACTAGAACAAGAACAGTAGAACAAGAAGAAGACTAGAACAAGAAGAGTATGTCATTTATGAGCTAACTTACGTGAAATGGATCATATATGAGCTAACTAAGTTGAAATGGGTCGTTTATGAGCTAGCTAAGGTGAAATGGATCATTTATGAGCTAACTTAGTTGGAATGGGTCGTTTATGAGCTAACTAAGGTCAAATGGATCGTTTTTGAGGTAACTAAGGTGAAATGGATCGTTTTTTAGCTAACTTAGGTGAAATGGATCATTTATGAGCTAACTTAGTTGAAATGGATCGTTTTTGAGCTAACTCAGGTGAAATGGATCATTTATGAGCTAATTTAGTTGAAATGGATCTTTTTGAGCTAACTTAGGTGAAATGGATCATTTAAGAGCTAATTTAGGTGAAATGGATCGTTTTTTAGCTAACTTGGTGAAATGGATCGTTTATGAGCTAAATTAGTTGAAATGGATCGTTTATGAGATAACCTAGGTATGATGGGTCATTTTAGAGTTAACCTAGTTGAAATGGGTCATTTTAAAGCTAACGTAGGTAAAATTGATCATTTAGGAGCTAATCTAGGTAAAATGGGTTTTTGAGCTAACTTGGATGAACTGGATCATTTATAAGCTAACCTAGGTAAAATGGGTCATTTTAGAGCTAACTTAAGTAAAATGGATCGTCTATGAGCTAACTAAGCTAATTATGCAATTTTTGACATAAGTAAGCTAAGTACAGATCGTTTTAGAGCTAACTTAGGTAAAATGGATGGTTTTGGAGGTCAGTAAGCTTATTAAGTCATTTTGGAGGAGATGAAGCTAAGTCTAGGTCATTATGGTAAGCATTGGAGGAAATAAAGCAAAGTCTAGGTCTTTATGCATGTGTTAAGCAAAACACTAGATAAACTTACCAAGATCCAGGAGGTGTAGGAGCGGGGTGGCTCGTGTCGGTAGCTGGAGAAGGATCGTGCGATGCTTGTCTGGAGTCACGCTGCACCAAAGATCATTTCCAATGTCTTGTTAGCATGATGACACTCAAATGTTAAGACTAGCAAGTAATGTCCGTTCAAATAAAACTCACCGTGGTCCCAGGAGTAATCACTGGCATCGGCGGAGCGGTCTGACCTATCTTCTCGCACACAGACTGCACATTTGGTTTTGACGACTCAGTCATACTAGTTAGTAATGAGACAAACACTACATGAATGTTTTGGCTAATCTGCAGAAGAAACTTACCACAAGGAGCTCGTACATGGCCCTTGCATGCATGTCATTCCGTGCCCTCTCCTCCTCCATCATCTTTGTCGTCCTCAACTCCAACTCCCGCTGCCTCTCCGCCGCCTCCGCCAGAAGTTTCTCCGTTCTATCTCTCTCACTCTGTATAGCAGCCTGCAACACCACTCACATGACCATTTGTAATCATTGATGGAAGCGCACACAATGTAATGGAGAAAGATAACTGAGTACGTATCACTAACCTTGATGGCGAGTTGCACTGGCCGTTCACGAGGCCTTATCTCAGGAGCGGAGCTCGACTGGCGCGCCTTGATCTCCGGGAGAGTGCTAGGACAACGGATAAGTCCATCTCCAATGGCTATGGAGCCATGGGACCTCCCGCCACCAGATATCATCACCAGCTCTGGATCAATGGGACCCTGGCTCGGGTTAAAGTCCTCCCCTTTCCTCGCCTTCCCCTCATCTCTATATCTCACGAGCTTGTTGTGGGAGGAGATGTTGGTGAAGTTGTTTGCATCATCGAGGTCAGACTGAGAGAAAGCCTTGACTTTCTTGAAAGAGGCAGTGTGGGCCATGGCATACAGGTCGTACACATCTGGCACCTTATCCGCCTTATTGTAGCGTGCCTGAAAGAGAGAAACAATGAAAATTAGTAATTAAAGGGCTCAAGCTAGCATGATGAATGAATTGCATGAATCATGAAGCAAACCACATACCCAGTTGCGCCCGAACTGATATAAGTTGGAGCTGCCTTGATGGTGTGGCACACCTTCCATTTGGGCACGTTTGTCCTTGGCCTTGTTGTGGAGGGCTAGCCATTCTTTTGAGCACCACTCATCGACCAACACCTCCCAACAATCCATTCGATCCGCACACCATCTCGGAGGCGCCTAAGTTAGCAAATAGAAACTTGAGCGCTACGGCTAAGAATTACTAAATGAAGGAACTTAAGTAGAAGGCCTTAAGAATTACCTTCATGTACTGGTCCTTACTCAGGAACTTATCGCGGCACGCCGGCTTGGTCTTCTTGATACCACGCAAGGCGTAGTAGTCTCGAACAGCCTGCACCCGAGCCTCGTGACGTAAGTTCTGGAGTAGGCGCTTGCAGACGTTCTCGATAACATGTGCCGCGTCCTCCTCGTATCCCTCCTCACACCTGTAGAATGTCTGCAATCAAATGAGACAATATTGATTAGTACAATTAATAACTAGCTAGTTGAAGATTTTTAAATGTGTAAAGGAGAAATTACCCAGAACTTTCTGATCACCATGTCTGCCCTCGTGTCGCACACGACACCGTCGATAATCTCATCCGGCGGGGCCGGGGCAGCCACGTAGTGCTCCCAGCTCAATCCAAGCTCTGGAAGCCGACCCTCACCAGGCAACGTGACAAACCCCGGGAAGTTTTGCCGGCAAAGAACTCCAAGGACGGGGTTGGGCCGGCGGACACTACGATGGTGGTCCCAACCCCTGCAGCCACTACTACAAAAACAGCTATAGCCAATATGGACACTAATGGCGCACTGTACATGTGGTGCGCCATTACTAAATACTAATGGCGCACCATGTGTTGGTGCGCCATTAGTAGTTCAACTAGTAATGGCGCACCATTCCACGGTGCGCCATTAGTAATTATGTTTCAAATTTTTTGTATTTTTATTTTTTAAACTACTAATGGCGCACCGTGGGACGGTGCGCCATTACTAGTGCCGCTTACTACTGGCGCACCACTCCCACGGTGCGCCATTACTAGTTGAACTACTAATGGCGCACCACTCACAGGTGCGCCATTAGTAATTTTGTGTCAAATTTTGTTTCAATTTTTTTTAAAAAAACTACTAATGGCGCACGGCTGGGGTGGTGCGCCATTACTAGTTGAACTACTAATGGCGCACCACCCCCACGGTGCGCCATTAGTAACTTGGCCCATTCCACCGAATGCACCCCCCCCCCCGTGGAGCGCCTTTTCAGTTTTAGAAAAAATAAAAGAAAATGATGGAAATGTCAAAAAAATAAAATAAAATAAGTTTCCCATGTGATATGTGGTCTAGTTGTTGGGAAAATTAACAAATATGAATTTCGACTTTATTTGCAAAATCTCTCTAGAATTTCTTAAAATGGGCATAACTTTTGCATACGAACTCGGATTAAAAAGTTTTTTATATGAAAAATCATCTACTCGAAAAGTTACATCCGAATTTAACTAGGGGAACCCGTTAAACATTTTCAAAATCCTCAAAAACCTAATAGAAAAAAAGATACTGGGCTTTCAAGATCTAGAGGCAAAAAAATTCAAAAATTTTCAAACTTACTACTGGCGCACCGGTTGCTAGGTGCGCCACTAGTAACAGAAAAAAATATTGGTTTTGAATTATTTTTTTGGATTTTTTTTCAAAAAATGATTCGTAATATGACAAGGAAGTTTGAATTTTTTTTCAAATTTTCATCATACTCATGAATATGAACAAAGTCCTAGACATCAACAAGGTTTAATAGGATTGATATGATAGATATATCAACAAGTGGCTGTTAAGTGAGGTGGTGCTGGGGTTGGATAGAACCGCGAAGTTAAGCGTGCTCGGGCTGGAGTAGTGTGAGGATGGGTGACCTTCCGGGAAGTTTGACCACTTAATGCGATTTGACTTGAAATTAAGCATATTGACCTGAGATTAAGCCATAGTGACCCGAGATTAAGAAAAAATTGAAAAAAAAATTGACAAATTTTTGAAAAAAATATTTCTGAAAAAAATTTTAAATTTTTTTTGAAAATCTTTTTTTTTGAAAAAAATATTTCTGAAAAAATATTTGAAAAAACTTGTTACTAATGGCGCACTTCTATGTGGTGCGCCATTACTAAGTCAGATAGTAATGGCGCACCGTGGCATATACTAATGGCGCACCACTGGTGCGCCATTAGTATACCAGATACTAATGGCGCACCAGCGGTGCGCCATTAGTAAAAATTACTAGTGGCGTGATGCTAGTGGCGCACCAGTAGTGTGCCATTAGTAGGCAAAACTGGTGCGCCACTAGTAGGCCTTTTTCTACTAGTGAGCATGACAAGGCCAACGCATTAGTTATTTGAACAAACGTGAATGCACAAGGTACAAAAATATTAAATGCACTTACGTACCTCTCCCCATCAGGGAAAATCAACCACCTCTGCTCGCGGGTCGCCGGCACGGACGGGAGCCGTGTAGCACCACGCTGGTAGACGGTGCCCCCCTCCTCCTCAAGATCAGTCGGCTCCCCGCCATCATCAGCATGGCCACTCGGCTCCTCGGGCTGATCCGGCCAGGTACCCCATCCAGACGTGTGCTCCTTCGGGGTCTCGTGGGCCGAACTCTCGTGGGCCGAAGGCCAGTCGACCCGAGGCTCGTGGGCCCAAGACCCGTGGACCAGAGGCTCGTGGACCGGAGTCCGTGTAGCCTCCTCCTCGGACGAGTCCACCCTAGCAGTCACGTGCTCGGGTGAAACAGCTGGGGGTGGCGGCGAGGAAGGCGCCCTAGCAGTCACCCTACCTCCTCTCCCACGACCACGTGCCCCACCTCCTCTCTTCCTACCTCGTCCCCTGCTGGGCACCGGGGTCGAAGAAGAAGGGCCCGGCGGTGTGGCCATACTGTCCAGCAACGCTCGGCGGAGAGGTGCGTCTGGAATGGAAGTCCTCAGACCACGCGCCGGCGAAGAAGGGGCCTTGGCGTGCTCCCGACCAGCGCCCACCATCTTTCAACACCTGCCATGACAAACAGTAAACAAAATTAGTACAACATAAAAAAAAGACCGACATGAATAATAATATGTGTATCACTTAAGTGTATCATCATCAAGTACAACATAAAAAAATTTAATACCTGACACTACTAATAATCTCGATCAGTATCATCAATAAATGCATAATCATCATCATCACTATAATCTGGCTCATAGGGTTCAGTGGCATCAACATGTGGACGGCCACCTTGACGTAATCGGTCAAGCAATGACAGTTCATCCGCAGCAGTAACCTCTTCTTGTTCCGGCTCTTCTTGTTCCTCCTCTTGGGTGATGTCGGATTCACTGTCGCTGTCTACTTCAATGTTTTGGGGTGAGGTATAGCGGTTCTTGAAACGCTTTTTGGAAATACGTGTCTCTTGGAAGAAATCTCCTTCATATGTGTCTGGGTTAATGTGAGGTTCATAATCCTCTTCCTTTGGGAGAGATAGTCTAGCACGTGGCGGCACTTCATAAACAACATCCCAAGCTTTCAGATTTGGATTAGTTTGGCAGGCCCACGGTAGATAGAATACTTGGGTCGCCTGTTGAGCCGTAATATAGACATCAGGAACATCTAAATGGGTGCTTTGGTTGATTTCAACTAGCCCTATATGTTCATGAGTCCTTCTAGTCTCCTTCGGCTGAAACCAATAACATTTGAAGACTACGACATTCGGTGGGTTTTCACCATAGAATAGAAGTTCATAAATTGCTTCAACTCTCCCATAATACTCGGTACCTCCTTCGCCGATAGCAGATACACAACAATTTGTAGACTTTCGGTCGGCCATAGATAGCTCTTTGCCATAGGTACGAAAGCGATACCCGTTGATGTCGTATTTGTCAAATGAACGGACCTTATAGTCAAAACCATTAGCGACTTGTCTCAATTCGGCGTCCATAGACTCTGAATTAGCCTACAAGTTTAATATGAAAGGATTGTTGCATTACGCACAAATTAGCGAATGAAACCGGGATAGCCGCCTACAAATTAGCCTACAAGTCTAATAGAAATTACCGTTTGTTTGAACCAAGAGATGAAACCGGGATAGCCGCCTCCTTGCTTTGCGAGAAGCTCATACTCTTCAACAGAATCCTTTTGGATCACCGCTCCATACGAGAATAAGGCGACGTATCGACTGTATGAAATATCCAGGAATAAGAGCAGTTCAAAGGAAATAGAAGTTGCGAAACTATGTACCGAGAACTTACTCGATGTACGGCCGCACTTCTATCAGGTTGTTGAAGATATACAACGAAATGGTCCGCCATTGTTCGTTATCCAAAGATACTGGATTTGAAACACTGGCTGGTGCGAGATTCCCTTTGAATAGGCTGATGTTGGATCCACCCTTTTTAGGGTCGTCAGCATTGTACCGAGGCTTCGGATTATGCAAATGACGATTTTTGGCTTCGTAGTGTGTTGTCACGAAGTTTACCGCCTCCTCAGTGATGAATGCCTCAGCCATCGATGCTTCAATTCTACGTTTATTTTTACATTTTTGTCGAAGCGTCTTCTGCATCCTCTCAGTTGGGTAGCACCAACGATTTTGCACGGGCCCCCCCAATCTTGCCTCGGTCAGGAGATGCAAAATCAAATGTTGCATTGGATTAAAGAAGCCCGGTGGAAAGATCTTCTCTAACTTGCAGATCAACTCCGGCGCCAAATCTTCCATTTCTTCTAGCACGCCAGGCGATAGTTCTTTCGCACAAAGAACACGGAAGAAATAGCTGAGTTCTGCCAGTACTAGCCATTCATCCTCAGGGATGAAGCCACGCAACATCAACGGCATTACCCGCTCAATCCATATGTGACAATCATGACTCTTGAGACCAAATATCTTCAATTTATCAAGACTGGCTCCCCTCTGTAGATTCGCTGCATACCCATCGTGGAACATCAACTGCATTTTCACCCACAAGATAATTTCCCTCATAGCTGGCCTTCCAAGATTGAACCATGCCTTTGGCTTCGTCCAGTTCTGCTTTCCTTTCAGTTCTTTCATGTTTTGTAATGGCCTATCACATAGCGCCTCCAGATTGACTCTAGCCTTAGTATTATCCTTTGACTTCCCATCTATGCCGAACAATGTACCAAAAAGTGCCTCGGCGATATTCTTCTCAGTGTGCATCACGTCGATGTTGTGTGGGCAAAGGAGGTCTTTGAAGTAAGGCAGATCCCATAAGCATGTTTTGTGAGTCCAGGCGTGCTTAGAATTATACCCCTTGAAGTACCCTGGACGCTCTGGATCTGGCTCCAGAGCGTTTAACTGATCCAGGGTCTGTTGGCCTGTCAATGTAGGTGGTGCAGAGTTTTTGACAACTCTACCTCTGATGAAGTTCTTCTTGTCTTTCCTGAACTTATGGCGAGGATTCAGGAACTGTCTATGCATGTCGAAGCAAGAAAACTTGCGACCGGCCTGAAGCCAACGAAACTCAAGAGCTCCCTTGCATGTGGGGCACGGGAACCTTCCATGCACACACCAGCCAACGAATAGCGCATACGCCGGCAAGTCATGCGTCGAGTACATGTACCAGACACGCATTATGAAGTTCCGTTTGCTATAGGCGTCGTATGTCTTGAACCCATTATCCCAGGCTTCTTGCAATTCGTCCTTAAGCAGTTGCATGTACACATTCATATTTTTCCCCGGATAGTTGGGCCCTGGAATTATCAACGTCAGGAAAATGTTCTTTCTTTGCATAATCTGTCCGGGGGGGAGATTGAGTGGAAAGACAAATACGGGCCAACAACTGTATTGGGCTGCCGTCATACCAAACACACTGAACCCATCCGTGCTGATGCCGACTCGAGGATGCCTCGGATCTGCAGCTTTGTCACCATGTAATTCATCAAACTTTTTCCACGCAACACCATCCGATGTGTGTACAATCATTAGATTCCCATCTGCATCTAGTTCGGTTCTTTTGCCCGTTTTGTGCCATGTCATCTGTCTGGCCGTCTCTTCGACCATGAAAAGACGTTGAAGTCTTGGTACGATTGGCATATACCGAAGAACACTAACGGGGATTTTGGTCTGTGTCTTCTCACCCATACCGTTGTCTACCACAACATACCTGGAAGACTTGCAAATGGGACAATAGTTCAAGTCCGCATAGTCAAGCCTAAACAAGACACATCCTTTCTCACAGGCATGTATCTTATCATAGGGCATCTTCAGTGCACGGAGGATTTTGTCCGACTGGTACAGGTTTGCAGGCATTACATGGCCTTTGGGTAGAAAGCGTCCAAATACTGTCATCATTGCATCGTAGCATTCTCTGCCCAAGTTGAACTGAGCCTTCAGAGCCATTACTTGTGAGATGGCATCCAACTGACAAAGCTCAGTGTGCTCATGGAGCGGACGTTTTGAAGACTCCAACATTTCATTGAAGGCCTTTGCAGATTCCTCCATCTCCTCGTCCGAATCCCGAGCATCATCGAAGTCTTGCACCATGTTTTCCATCCCGGTACCATGCTCGTCGGTGCGACGACGATCCACCTCAGCTCGGTCACGTTGGGCAGACTCACCATGAAATGTCCACACCGTATAATCGGGCGTAAAACCACTCTTCTGCAGGTGTTTGCCCATTTCAGCCTCTGTCCTCTTTTCCCAATTGCCGCACCGTAAACAGGGGCACCAGGTTTTCCTCTGGCCATTTGCAAATGCGGCTCGCACAAACCCCTTGGTTTTTGTGAACCATTCAGTGCTCCATTTGTTCTGACCAGTGTGACCGGTGTACATCCACGCACGATCACTCATCTTGACTTTCAGAGCTACTAGACACACAACAAATATATATATATATATATATATAATTCACCATGTATATATTCATCAGTTGATCTACTTTGTCAATTTTATTACGTCCATGCAACCTACACTCTAATAGGTAATGATAGGTCCTAATCCCACCCGAGTATGTTTAGATTGGGTTCATTTTCCCATGCTATGCTCCGGATCCTACGCAAAATTTCGGCAGCACCTCCCCGCTGTTCTCCTGATACACGTCTCTGCAATAAACAGAGAGGATGTGTACCGGAGAACAACAGGGGAGGCACTGACGAAATTTATGCGTCGGATCCGGAGCAAAGCATATGGGAAAACGAACCCAATCTAAACATACTCGGGCTGTCCATGGATAGCGTTGGACAATTCGAAAGAATCAAGGTTATAAATATGCAAATGCATGCATATTTATAACTATGACGGTTTCGAACGGGAGACACATATTGGTTACGCATACTGATGATTCAAGACACATATATAGCTAGCTATCAAGTTTCATCGGAATATATCAAATAATTAATGGGGGAGGAGGACATGTCATTTGTGCTCACCCACGAACGAAGGGGCAGAGCTCGTCAAACGCACGGCGAGGTCGTCGAACACCAAACCTCGCAGCGATGAAACAACTGCACATTTAAAACTACCCGATCAACACAATTATATATGATGTTTTTCATAACAAAATCAAAAAATATATGACCTAACTAATAATTCACAAATATATGATCCCGTCGGCTTCTGGAAGGCCAAAGAACACCTTTTAGGGAGGTGTCGGGGGTCGGGGTGTCGTGTCGGTGTCGGGGTGCCGTGTCGGGGTCGGGGTCGGGGTCTCGGGGTCGGGGTGTCGGGTCGGGGGGTGCCGGGTCGGGGTCGGGGTGCCGTGTCGGTGTCGGGGTCGGGGTGTCGGGTCAGGCTCGGGGTCGGGGTGTCGGGGTCGGGGTCGGGGTCGGGGTCTCGGGGTCGGGGTGTCGGGTCGGGGTGCCGGGTCGGGGTCGAGGTGTCGTGTCGGTGTCGGGGTCGGGGTGTCGGGTCAGGCTCGGGGTCGGGGTCGGGGTGTCGGGTCGGGGTGCCGGGTCGGGGTCGGGGTCTCGGGATCGGGGTGTCGGGTCAGGCTCGGGGTCGGGGTGTCGGGTCGGGGTGCCGGGTCGGGGTCGGGGTGTCGTGTCGGTGTCGGGGTAAGGGTGGGTGTGGTGTCAGGGTGTCGGTGTCGGGGTGTCGTGTCGGTGTCGGGGTCGGGGTCTCGGGGTCGGGGTGTCGGGTCGGGGTGCCGGGTCGGTGTCGGGGTGCCATCTCGGTGTCGGGGTCGGGGTGTCGGGTCAGGCTTGGGGTCGGGGTGTCGGGGTCGGGGTCGGGGTGTCGGGGTCGGGGTCTAGGGGTCGGGGTGTCGTGTCGGGGTGCCGGGTCGGGGTCGGGGTGCCGTGTCGGGTCGGGGTTTTTTTCCTCTTTTTTCCTTTTCTTCTTCTTCCTATTCTTCCTTTTTTTCCTTCTTCTTCTTCTTCTTCTTCTTCCTCCTTTCCTTTTCCCTCTTCTTCGTCTCCTCCTCTCCTCTTTTTTCTTCTTCTTCTTCCTCTTCTTCTTTTTTCTTCTCCTCCTCCTCTTCTTCTTCTTCCTTTTTCCTCTTCTTCTTCTCCTCCTCTCCTCTTTTTCTCTTCTTCTTCTTCTTTCCTCAAACTAAACTAAACCTAAAACTAAACCTAAAACTAAACCTAAAACTAAACCTAAATCTAAAAATAAAACTTAAACTAAATCTAAACTAAACTAAAACTAAACTAAATCTAAACCTAAAACTAAATCTAAACTAAAACTAAAAAGGAAAAAAATAGAAAAAAAAGAAAAAAAAAAGGAGGGGGGCTCACCTGGGGCAGGGCCGGTGGAGGCTGTCGCCGATGGAGGAGGGGGGCGGGCGGTGGAGGAGGTGGCCGGTGGAGGAGGTGGCCGGGGCGCGGGGGCGGCCTGGGGTGGCGGGGGGCAAGGCCCGGGGCGGTGGGGCGCGGGCGGCGGGGGCCGGGGCGCCGGGGCGGGGGGGCAACGGGGCGGTGGGGCTGCGGGGGGCCAGGGCGGTGGGGCGACGGGCGGCTGGGGCGACGGGGCGGCGGGGGCGATGGGTGGTGGGGCGACGGCGCCGGGCGGCAGTGGCGACGGGGCGGGGGGCGGGGGGGCGGCGGGGTGGTGGGGCGACCGGGCGGCGGCGCGCGGCGGGCGGCGGCGGCGGCGGTGGGGTGGGAAGTGGTGGCGGGGCGCGTCGGCGAGGAAAGAACAGAGTAACGGGCGGGGGGTACGGGCCGTTAGGTAGTGTCTTCTTTGCCGTCCGCCTCTCTTTGCCGTCCGCCCTTTTGCCTCTTTGCCGTCCGCTGGCAGACGGCAAAGAGGTGGGCGGTTAAGTTTTTTCCAAACGGGCGGGGGGTGGGGCCACCTCTCTCTTTGCCGTCTGCCAGCGGACGGCAAAGATTCTTTGCCGTCCGCTGGCACACGGCAAAGAGCTCGCGGACGGCAAAGAGCTTCTTTGCCATCCGCCATTTCTTTGTCGTCTGCTTTTGGGTAGCTGATGGCAAAGAGCTTCTTTGCCGTCAGCTAACAGACGGCAAAGAGCTGGCAGATGGCAAATTAGTTCATTCCAGTAGTGCTTGATTACATTGATCTCTGGCACAAGGACCCCAAAACTCCTATGCCTGACTTCAAGTTGACTCCTGGCGAAAGTCATATGCTGACTGCCTTTATTCAGGAAGAAAAATGGAAATTTGAAAAGGCCAAGCAGTTGAAGAACTTGTCACTATTCAATCTGAGATTAAGAAACTCAGTGATGAATTTGGCGTATACCGCGCTAACTAGCTTGGAGCCAAAGTCAAGTTTGTGAATTTAACTGAGAAGTTCACTACAAATGTTGCAGCTCCATCGCAACAAGAAATTCCTCAGGCTGAGGCATCTGCTCAGCCGACTAAAGAACATGCCAGCACCGCTGATGACAATCAGGCTCCTGAAGAAACTACTAGTGTCAGGGCTGATGCCTGCATTCCAGCCGCTGTGCATGTGAGGAAAGGATGATGGAAGCCATGATTCCCTCACAAGTTGGGATGAGTCTCCGGACTTTATGAAAAATAAAAGAGGCCAAAGAAGCCCAAATAAAAAAAGAGGCCAAAGAAGCCACCAAAAAAAGGAGAAAGTAAAAAAATGAGAGAAAGAGAGAGAAGGGGCAATGTTACTATCCTTTTACCACACTTGTGCTTCAGAGTAGCACCATGTTCTTCATATAGAGAGTCTCTTGAGTTATCACTTTCATATACTAGTGGGAATTTTCATTATAGAACTTGGCTTGTATATTCCGATGATGGGCTTCCTCGAATACCCGAGGTCTTCATGAGCAAGCAAGTTGGATGCACACCCACTTAGTTTCCTTTTGAGCTTTCATACACTAATAGATCTAATGCATCCGTTGTATGGCAATCCCTACTCACTCACATTGATATCTATTGATGGGCATCTCCATAGCCCGTTGATACGCCTAGTTAATGTGAGACTATCTTCCTTCTTTTTGTCTTCTCCACAACCACCTTCTATTCCACCCATAGTGCTATGTCCATGGCTCACGCTCATGTATTGCATGAAAGTTGAATAAGTTTGAGAATACTAAAGTATGAAACAATTGGTTGGCTAAAACCGGGGTTGTGCATGATTTAAATACTTTGTGTGGTGAAGATGGAGCATAGCCAGACCATATGATTTTGTAGGGATAACTTTCCTTGGCCATGTTATTTTGAAAAGACATGATTGCTCCATGCCAATATTCTACAACTTTCATATACTTTCCGCAACCTTTTATACTATTTTTGGGACTAACATATTAATCAAGTGCCCAGTGCCAGTTCCTGTTTGTTGCATGTTTTTTGTTTCGCAGAAAATCCATATCAAACGGAGTCCAAACGGGATAAAAACTGACGGAGATTTTCTTTGGAATATTTATGAATTATGGGAAGTGGAATCAACGCGAGACGATGCCCGAGGGGGCCACGAGACAGGGGGGTGCGCCCCAGGGGGGCAGGCGCGCCCCTGACCCTCGTGGACACCCCGTAAGGTGGCTGGAGCCCTTCTTTCGCTGCAAGAAAGCTAATATCCGGATAAAAATCGTGTTCAAATTTCAATCCAATCAGAGTTACGGATCTCCGGGAATATAAGAAATGGTGAAAGGCCAGATCTGGGAACGCAGAAACAAAGAGAGACAGAGAGACAGATCCAATCTCGGAGGGGCTCTCGCCCCTCCCATGCCATGGAAGCCAAGGACCAGAGGGGAAACCCTTCTCCCATCTAGGGAGAAGGTCAAGGAAGAAGAAGAAGAAAGGGGGCTCTCTCCCCCTCTCTCCCGGTGGCGCCGGAACGCCGTCGAGGCCATCATCGCGACAACAATCTACACCAACAACTTCACCACCGTCATTACCAACTCTTCCCCCCTCTATGCAGCGGTGTGACCCCTCTTTTACCCGCTGTAATCTCAACTTAAACATGGTGCTCAACGCTATGTATTATTTCCCAATGATGTATGGCTATCCTATGATGTTTGAGTAGATCTGTTTTGTCCTATGGGTTAATTGATGATCGTGATTGGTTTGAGTTGCATGTTTTATTATTGGTGACGTCCTATGGTGCTCTCCGTGTCGCGCAAGTGTGAGGTATCCCCTCTGTAGGGTTTGCAATATGTTCATGGTTTGCTTATTGTCTGTGTTGCGTGAGTTACTGAAACACAAACACGGATAAGTGGGTCGTGGCGTATGGGAATAAAGAGGACTTGATACTTTAATGCTATGGTTGGGTTTTACCTTAATGATCTTTAGTAGTTGCGGATGCTTGCTAGAGTTCCAATCATAGGTGCATATGATCCAGGAAGAGGAAGTATGTGAGCTTATGCCTCTCCCTCAAATTAAATTGCAATAGTGATTACCGGTCTAGTTATCGATTGCCTAGGGACAAATAACTTTCTTGTGACAAAAAGCTCTCTACTAAAACTAACTTAGTTGTGTCTTTTTCTAATCAGCCCCTAGCTTTTATTTACGTGCTCTTTATTATCTTGCAAACCTATCCAACAACACTTCTAGTTTCATACTTGTTCTAGGTAAAGCGAACGTTAAGCGAGCGTAGAGTTGTATCGATAGAACTTGAGGGAATATTTGTTCTACCTTTAGCTCCTTATTGGGTTCGACACTCTTACTTATTGAAAGAGGCTACAATTGATCCCCTATACTTGTGGGTTATCACACCCTGTCCACAAGGGTGGAGGGCGCGCCCTACCCCCCTGGGCGCGCCCCCTGCCTCGTGGGCCACCTGGAAGCCCCCCGATACCCATCTTCTGGTATAAGGTGTCTTTCCCCCTGGAAAAAATCATAAGGAAGCTTTCGGGACGAAGTGCCGCCGTCTCCAGGCGGAACCTACGCATAACCAATCTAGGGCTCCGGCGGAGCTGTTCTACCGGGGAAACATCCCCCCGGGAGGGGGAAATCATCACCATCGTCATCACCATCGATCCTCTCAGCGGGAGGGGGTCAATCTCCATCAACATCTTCACCAGCACCATCTCCTCTCAAACCCTAGTTCATCTCTTGTATCTGATCTTTGTCTCAAAACCTCAGATTGGTACCTGTGGGTTGCTAGTAGTGTTGATTACTCCTTGTAGTTGATGCTAGTTGGTTTATTCAGTGGAAGATCATATGTTCATATCCTTTCTGCATATTAATACCCCTCTGATTATGAACATGAATATGATTTGTGAGTAGTTACGTCCGTTCTTGTGGACATGGGAAAAGTCTTGTTATAAGTAGTCATGTGAATTTGGTATTCATTTGATATTTTGATGAGATGTATGTTGTCTTTCCTCTAGTGGTGTTATGTGAACGTCGACTACATGACACTTAACCATTATTTGGGCCTAGGGGAAGGCATTGGGAAGTAATAAGTAGATGAGGGGTTGCTAGAGTGAAAGAAGCTTAAACCCTTGTTTATGCGTTGCTTCGTAAGGGGCTGATTTGGATCCACATGTTTCATGCTATGGTTAGGTTTACCTTAACTCTTCTTTCGTAGTTGCGGATGGTTGCGAGGGGTTAATCATAAGTGGGATGCTTGTCCAAGGAAGGGCAGTACCCAAGCACCGGTCCACCCACATATCAAATTATTAAAGTAACGAACATGAATCATATGAGCATGATGAAAACTAGCTTGACGATAATTCTCATGTGTCCTCGGGAGCGCTTTCCTTAATATAAGAGTTTGTCCAGGCTTGTGCTTTGCTACAAAAAGGATTGGGCCACCTTACTGCACCTTGTTTACTTCTGTTACTTGTTACCCTTTAGGAATTACCTTATCACAAAACTATCTGTTACCGATAATTTTAGTGCTTGCAGAGAATACCGTACTGAAAACCGCTTGTGATTTCCTTCTGCTCCTTGTTGGGTTCGATGCTCTTACTTATCGAAAGGACTATGATAGATCCCCTATACTTGTGGGTCATCATATTTATATGAGTAATATCTTTTATGGTCAGGCACCCTTGAAGAGTGGTCTATTTTTGTTGAATCTCGATAGTAGTGATACACATCTTCATAATATTGAAGCCAAAAGATGCAGAGTTGATAATGATAGTGCAACTTATTTGTGGCACTGCCATTTGGGTCATATTGGTGTAAAGCGCATGAAGAAACTCCATACTAATGGACTTTTGGAATCACTTGATTATGAATCACTTGGTACTTGCGAACCATGCCTCATGGGCAAGATGACTAAAACTCCGTTCTCTGGAACAATGGAGCGAGCAACAAATTTATTGGAAATAATACATACTGATGTATGCGGTCCGATGAATATTGAGGCTCGTGGCGGATATCGTTATTTTCTGACCTTCACAGATGATTTGGGCAGATATGGGTATATCTACTTGATGAAACATAAGTCTGAAACATTTGAAAAGTTCAAAGAATTTCAGAGTGAAGTGGAAAATCATCGTAACAAGAAAATAAAGTTTCTGTGATCTGATCGTGGAGGAGAATATTTGAGTTACGAGTTTGGTCTTCATTTAAAATAATGCAGAATAGTTCACAACTCACGCCACCCGGAACACCACAGCGTAATGGTGTGTCTGAACGTTGTAACCGCACTTTATTAGATATGGTGCGATCTATGATGTCTCTTACTGATTTAGCGCTATCATTTTGGGGTTATGCTTTAGAGACGGCTGCATTCACGTTAAATAGGGCACCATCTAAATCCATTGAGACGACACCTTATGAACTGTGGTTTGGCAAGAAACCCAAGTTGTCGTTTCTTAAAGTTTGGGGCTGCGATGCTTATGTGAAAAAGCTTCAACCTGATAAGCTCGAACCCAAATCGGAGAAATGTGTCTTCATAGGATACCCAAAAGAGACTGTTGGGTACACCTTCTATCATAGATCCGAAGGTAAGACATTCGCTGCTAAGAATGGTTCCTTTCTAGAGAAGGAGTTTCTCTCGAAAGAAGTGAGTGGGAGGAAAGTAGAACTTGATGAGGTAACTGTACCTGCTCCCTTATTGGAAAGTAGTTCATCACAGAAATCAGTTCCTACGACTCCTACACCAATTAGTGAGGAAGCCAATGATGATGATCATGTAACTTCAGATCAAGTTACTACCAACCCTCGTAGGTCAATCAGAGTAAGATCCGCACCAGAGTGGTATGGTAATCCTGTTCTGAAGGTCATGTTACTTGACCATGACGAACCTACGAACTATGAGGAAGCGATGATGAGCCCAGATTCCGCGAAATGGCTTGAGGCCATGAAATCTGAGATGGGATCCATGTATGAGAACAAAGTGTGGACTTTGGTTGACTTGCCCGATGATCGGCAAGCCATAGAGAATAAGTGGATCTTCAAGAAGAAGATTGACGCTGACGGTAATGTTACTGTTTACAAAGCACGACTTGTTGCGAAAGGTTTTCGACAAGTTCAAGGAGTTGACTACGATGAGACCTTCTCACCCGTAGCGATGCTTAAGTCCGTCCGAATCATGTTAGCAATTGCCGCATTTTATGCCTATGAAATTTGGCAAATGGATGTAAAGACTGCATTCCTGAATGGATTTCTGGAAGAAGAGTTGTATATGATGCAACCCGAAGGTTTTATCGATCCAAAGGATGCTAACAAAGTGTGCAAGCTCCAGCGATCCATTTATGGACTGGTGCAAGCATCTCGGAGTTGGAATAAACGTTTTGATAGTGTGATCAAAGCATATGGACTTTTGGAGAAGCCTATATTTACAAGAAAGTGAGTGGGAGCTCTGTAGCATTTCTAATATTATATGTGGATGACATATTGTTGATTGGAAATGATATAGAATTTCTGGATAGCATAAAAGGATACTTGAGAAAGAGTTTTTCAATGAAAGACCTCGGAGAAGCTGCTTATATATTGGGCATCAAGATCTATAGAGATAGATCAAGACGCTTAATTGGACTTTCACAAAGCACATACCTTGATAAAGTTTTGAAGAAGTTCAAAATGGGTCAACCAAAGAAAGGGTTCTTGCATGTGTTACAAGGTGTGAAGTTGGGAGAGACTCAATGCCTGACCACTGCAGAAGATAGAGAGAAAATGAAAGTCATTCCCTATGCTTCCGCCGTAGGTTCTATCATGTATGCAATGTTGTGTACCAGACCTGATGTGTGCCTTGCCATTAGTTTAGCAGGGAGGTACCAAAGTGATCCAGGAGTGGATCACTTGACAGCGGTCTAGAACATCCTAAAATACTTGAAAAGGACTAAGGATATGTTTCTCGTTTATGGAGGTGACAAAGAGCTCGTCGTAAATGGTTATGTCGATGCAAGCTTTGACACTGATCCCGATGACTCTAAGTCACAAACCGGATACATATTTATATTGAATGGTGGAGCTGTCAGTTGGTGTCGTTCCAAGCAAAGCGTCGTGGCAGGATCTACGTGTGAAGCGGAGTACATAGCTGCTTCGGAAGCAGCAAATGAAGGAGTCTGGATGAAGGAGTTCATATCCGATCTAGGTGTCATACCTAGTGCATCGGGTCCAATGAAAATCTTTTGTGACAATACTGGTGCAATTGCCTTGGCAAAGGAATCTAGATTTCACAAGAGAACCAAGCACATCAAGAGATGCTTCAATTCCATCCGCGATCAAGTCAAGGAGGGAGACATAGAGATTTGCAACATACATACGGATCTGAATGTTGCAGATCCGTTGACTAAGCCTCTCTCACGAGCAAAACATGATCAGCACCAAGACTCCATGGGTGTGCGCTACCTCTTGAGCACTGCATTGGTTTTCCCTTGAAGGGGAAAGGGTGATGCAGGAAAGTAGCGTAAGTATTTCCCTCAGTTTTTGAGAACCAAGGTATCAATCCAGTAGGAGGCCACGCTCAAGTCCCTTGCACCTACACAAACAAATAAGAACCTTGCAACCAACACGATAAAGGGGTTGTCAATCCCTTCACGGCCACTTGCAAAAGTGAGATCTGATAGAGATGATAAGATAATATATTTGGTATTTTTATGATAATAGATTAAAAGTAAAGATTGCAAAATAAATGGCGCCAGAAATAGCTCGTTGACGGGAGATTAATATGATGGAAAATAGACCCGGGAGCCATAGGTTTCACTAGTGGCTTCTCTCAAGATAGCATAAGTATTACGGTGGGTAAACAAATTACTGTAAAAAAAACAGCAATTTGGGCTGGGCCTCCGGTTAATAGGTTAGTCCCAAAAATAATATAAAAGTGTATAATAAAGCCCATTAAACATCCAAAACAGAATATATATTAGCATGGAACAATCAAAAATTATAGATACGTTGGAGACGTATCAGGGTGTTAGAATCATTACTGTGTAATATAGATTGTTGACTCCAGTGCAAGTGGGAGACTGAAGGAAATATGCCCTAGAGGCAATAATAAAGTTGTTATTTATATTTCCTTATATCATGAAAAATGTTTATTATTCATGCTAGAATTGTATTAACCAGAAACTTAGTACATGTGTGAATACATAGACAAACAGAGTGTCACTAGTATGCCTCTACTTGACTAGCTCGTTAATCAAAGATGGTTAAGTTTCCTAGCCATAGACATGAGTTGCCATTTGATTAATGGGATCACATCATTAGAGAATGATGTGATTGACAAGACCCATCCGTTAGCTTAGCACGATGATCGTTTAGTTTGTTACTATTGCTTTCTTCATGACTTATACATGTTCCTATGACTATGACATTATGCAACTCCCGAATACCGGAGGAATACTTAGTGTGCTATCAAACGTCACAATGTAACTGGGTGATTATAAAGATGCTCTACAGGTGTCTCCGATGGTGTTTGTTGAGTTGGCATAGATCGAGATTAGGATTTGTCACTCCGATTGTCGGAGAGGTATCTCTGGGCCCTCTCTGTAATGCACATCACTATAAGCCTTCCAAGCAATGTGACTAATGAGTTATTTATGGGATGATGCATTACGGAATGAGTAAAGAGACTTGCCGGTAACGGGATTGAACTAGGTATTGAGATACCGATGATCGAATCTCGGGCAAGTAACATACCGATGACAAAGGGAACAACGTATGTTGTTATGCGGTTTGACCGATAAAGATCTTCGTAGAATATCTGGGAGCCAATATGAACATCTAGGTTCCGCTATTGGTTATTGACCGGAGATGAGTCTCGGTCATGTCTACATAGTTCTCGAACCCATAGGGTCCGCACACTTAACGTTCGATGACGACTGGTATTATGAGTTTATGTGTTTTGATGTATCGAAGGTAGTTCGGAGTCCCAGATGTGATCACAGACATGAAGAGGAGTCTCGAAATGGTTGATACATACAGATCGATATATTGGAAGGCTATGTTTGGACACTGGAATAGTTCCGGATGAGTTCGGGCATTTTCCGGAGTACTGGGAGGTTACGGGAACCCCCCGGGGAGTCAATGGGCCTTATTGGGCCTTAGTGGAAGAGAGGAGTAGGCGGCCAGGTGGAGGGCGCCCCCCCCAAGCCCAATCCGAATTGGGGTGGGGGCCGGCCCCCCTTTCCTTCTCTCCCTCTCCCTCTTCCTTCTTCTCCTACTCCAACTAGGGAAGGGGGGAAACCTACTCCTACTTGGAGTAGGACTCCCCCCCTTGGGCGCGCCCTATGAGGGCCGGCCCTCTCCTCCTCCCCTCCTTTATATACGGGTGAGGGGGGCACCCCATAGACACACAAGTTAACAGTTGTTTTAGCCGTGTGCGGTGCCCCCCTCCACAGATTTCCACCTCGGTCATATCGTTATAGTGCTTAGGCGAAGCCCTGCGTCGGTAACTTCATCATCACGCCGTCGTGCTGACGAAACTCTCCCTCGGCACTCAACTGGATCAAGAGTTCGAGGGACGTCACCGAGCTGAACGTGTGCAGATCGCAGAGGTGCACTACAAAAAAAATACACTTCCGCGATGATACGTGTTTGTCACAGTAGGTCGCGTTTTTTGTCATGCATGTACATCCATGACAAATTTATGACAGAATCAAGATAGTCATACCTGTGCTGTCGTAGAAGTGTTCCATGACATTACCAAAATTATCATCACGGAAGTGTCCACTTCCATGACGATAAATCGCGCGTCACAGAAGTGCTTTCGTCAAGGGTGACCGACACGTGGCATCCACCGTAACGGAATGCCGTTAAGTTATCGGGTCAGGTTTTGGATCCCATAACCCGTTAACAGCCCCGACCAATGGGGATTTTCCACGTGTAAAATCATCATTGGCTGGAGGAGACACGTGTCAGGTCCGCGTTGGCACAGGTGTCACTCATCCAATGGGCGAGACGCGCCTATGATATGTTGACACGTGGACCGGCCCATCAAGTTTAAATGGGCCGGCCCAACTGAAGGCCCACAAGATTTTGCGGACCATAATGGGCCGGCCCAGCTAAAGGCCCACGAGATTTTGCGGACCATAATGGGCTGGCCCAGCTAAAGGCCCACAAGATTTTGCGGGCCATAATGGGCCGGCCCAGGTAAAGGCCCACAAGATTTTTGTGTGCCATAATGGGCCGGCCCAGGTAAAGGCCCACAAGATTCTTGTGGATCATAATGGGCCGGCCCAGCTAAAGGCCCACGAGATTTCGCCGACATTAATGGGCCGGCCCAGCTATAGGCCCACAAGATTTTGAGGACCCTAGTAGGCCGGCCCATTAACTGGCTGCCATGTTTTGGGCCAAATGCCGGCCCATATTTGATCCGGTCCATTAATGGCCTGCCACGCTCCGGGCCTAATAGTGGCCCATATGAGATCCGGCCCGTTAAAAGCCTACCACGTTCTGGGCCAAATTACGGCCCAGATCAGGTCCGGTCCTTTAAGAGGCTTTGGGCTCAATTATGGCCCATATCAGATTCGGCCCGTCAACTAGACACTATGCTTTTGGGCCCACTTGCTAAAGGCCCACTTAGTAATTCGGCCTGATATTAGTTTTGGCCTGTTAAAGGCCCGTTTAACATTTCGGCCCTATATTAATTTCGGCCTGTTAAAAGCCCGTCATATAGTTGGGCCTAACTACGGCCCGGTTTGCATCCGGCCTGCTCGCAGCCGATATCTGATTGGCAAAGGCCAATTGGCCTGTTAAAAGCCCGTGATTTGATTCGCACAATCATGGGCCGGGGTTCATTTTGGGCTGCTGCCGGCCCGTGAGCAGTTCGGCACGTTTCAGGCCCAACCTACATCGTGATTGCATGACGGCCCGATTATGTACCGTAATTTTACGGTTTGGCCGGTTTCTGCGAAGACAGGATATATATACAGTAAAATAACTGCAGCATCGTGAATAAGAAAAACCTAGACTATACAATAAAGAAATTACGGCATATTACATCCACTGGGCATCAAAGTTCGCCACTATGATAATAAAGCACAAGCAGACAGCAGATTACATACACTGGGCATCAAAGATCGCCACCAGTGCAAATAAACACGCCGACAAAATAATATACAAAACCGACAGCACTTCAATAGAGTTCAAGAAAGGTTAGCCCTGCTGGGGAGCTGCAGCGCAAGCAGCTGAGCAAGATGATGAGACTGCGCTTGTTCAACACTTATATCTTCCTCACTCTGAAAGATAAACAAGCAGACAGATGACAGGTTTTGCACATAAAAGTATCAGTGCTGACAATTCATCACATTTCTTACTGACGAATAAAGTGACACAGTTTAAAATTGCATTAACACAATATGGTATTGTTCAGGTCAAGACATGGCAGGAAATGACATTGTGAAGGAGTTGGCAGCTTCACGACACCACTGGATTACAGATCAAGAACTCATAAGTATCAATGGTTAGTGTGCTGTCAATTTATACCATTTCAGATTGGCAAATAAAGAGACGGTTTAAATAATAGTAGAATGATATGACATTGTTCATAGTTAAGACATTGCAGAATATGACATTGTGCTGTAGTGGGTAGGTTCACCACACCACTGGATTACGGATGAAGAACAGAAGCATACATGCAGTGCAAAAGAAGATCACTTGCTCTGTATAGTTTAATTTACATGGTATGAAGAAGGAACTTGGTTGTACAACTGAAAACTTAAATTGAGAAAGGACAAACTTTTGTTTATGAACTACATAATAAACTTTAAACAAGCAATTTGATGCAAACACCAAAAATAAACAGTTGTTGCAGTCATGCCTAACCAAATATATACAACAAAGTTTGAAGGCTTGAGATGGACAAACTTACATTATTGGTGAAGACAGGCTCTATAAAGGCCTTGTCCATGCTGATGGGGGGGGGCAATTCAAGAAGTTTACCACAGAATCTTCTTCAAAAGCATTGCCTTTATTCTACATTTTGTTAAGAGTAAATATAGATGTGATAATATACGAAAAAATGGAGAATATTTAAGATAAGATGAAGAGTGATGCTACATAACCAAGTAGCTATAAATGTAAGTGCAGCGATACAGGCAAAAGGTACAGCCAAGAGCAATGCACAGCTAAACTTCTTCAGTACCAACCTTATGGTAAGAGTAAATATAGATCTGATGTGTAGAAAATGGAGGGCAAAGGAAAATAAGCTGCAGAGTGATGGTACATGAACAACTACCTGTCATTATAAGTACACTGATAAAGGACAGCATGTACTTACAAGAACAATGCAGAGCTAAAAAACATTGGCATTGGATATATTCTACACTAATGTAACCATTCATACAGATCAGATAATTTGGAGCGAACAATTGATAAGCAAGCTATCATGCATACTGCTGTCACATAATGAACCAGGTATGTATGCAAGTACAGTGATACAGGACAACAGGTACTAACAAGAGCAAAGCAGCGGGCAGCATATTTGCGATATCCTGTCGTTCTTGTCAAACCGGAATTCTTCTTCGAGCAGATTTCCTGCAAAAAAGATCCGTAAGGCACATGCGGAAAAGTAGAAGTTCAAATTGTCATGTGATTTCATAGACAGTACCTCATCCTGGGAACGAGACCAGTGCATAACAAGGTTTTTCCATTCAATGTCTTCTAAATTTAGCACAGGAGACTTCACCGGAAATTCGTTTATAGACTTGCCATCAAAGTGTGATTTCCTCAGGTAACACCGATACTGCTGCAATGCTTCCTTGAAAAGCACAAGCAAGCTTTGCTCGTCATGACTATCCAGATTGACCCTCGCCTAGTTACAACAATGTAATGTAAATCATTGATGTGTTCAATCAGCAGAAAACAGGAAAATAATAACCATGAATAATAGCACTTACACGTAAGTTGGACAGGAAGATGTGAAAATGGTGTTTGTCTTCACAATAATCTTCCCATGATGGGAATATATGCACGTAGTCCCTAACAACATTGAAAGCAGTCTTTTAAACTGGGAATAAATGGAATGGGGTTCCAATCTGCAGGAATTGGCCGTCTCTGCAGTTGGGATAGGTCTTCGGCCGGTGGACTTGCTGTACTTTTTGCTGGAGTGGGATTTTTCTGTGGTACAGCTGGTGCTATGGCAAATGAAATCGGTATACCTTTTGCTGGAGTGCAGGTCCTGTGTGGTGGGGCTAGTGGTGTGGCCAGTGAAGTATGGGTACAGTCTGCTGGAGTCGGTCCTACGTTTGTGTCACTGGTTGTACAGCCAATATAAGTGGGGTGCTGTCTGATTTCTCCGGCACCACCACGTTTTTCAAGGACTTTGCTGGTGCTCCTTCAGGTTCGGCAATCACCCTCTTCCTTTTTGATGTCTGATGCACAAGAACAAGCATTTGAGTGGAAAAACATGGTATGATGACAGATGGAATATGTATTGATAATGGATGGGCATGGCATCTCGACATATATGATGAGTAAACTAAGCAGATGGCGGTGCAACAAAGTAGAAGAAATGCAAGACAACATATGCAAGATACCCGCAATCAATAAAACATTGCCAAATTAGAACAGGCACCTTGATGGGTGAACAGGACAGGCCATCTGCCTTTGACTCCTCGAGGTTAGAATAGTCATTAGGATCATATTCTGAACAAGAATCAACAGGTGGGGAGCGTATGAGTTTCATTGCATCCAGAATGGCACTCAATGCCTTGGTGCCAATTTTGTAAGTCATTGCAGTGTTTAGCTTCAAGAGTGGACTGCTGCTAGTGCGACACAAAGCAGCTACACAGATCATAGTGTAGATATAACGGGAAAACCTTAAGCATCAGAGTAAAATCAGCAAAGTGGAACTTGCTGGAATATATGTGCTAGTATTGCCGGTACGGCTAGAAAGGCTTCGGATACCAGCTCTCTTCAAGTGAAGGTGCGGTACTGTTAATATCAGTGTAACTCTCAAAGGCGACACAGCTCCCCGCATTTCCTTGCTATTCTTATAGGATTCAAGTGGGCAGGCCACTACAAATCCTATTCCTATGTTTACAAGATCCTACGAATCAAAGAGGCTCAAAGTGTCCATCACAACCGACCGTATAGACCTCTACACTGCAAATGTCCCTGCTCATCTTCAGTACAAGGAACATACTGTACTACTATCATACTCCCTCCGTTCCAAAATATAAGTCTTGGTAGAGATTTCCACTATGGATCACATACAGATGTATCCAGATACATTTTAGAGTGTAGATTCACTCATTTTGCTCCATATGTAGTCCATGGTGGAATCTATACAAAGACTTGTATTTAGGAACGGAGAGAGTACATATTAAAGAAGAACGGAAGAGGAACATGGTAAAGAAGAGCAAGCAGATTTTGGATAATAAAATGTTGGTTGCGCAGTGCCCACACATGATGAACCAGAGCGCATTAAGAATGCAACTCCCAGCTGTCTCTCGACCATTTCAGGCGGTTGGATGAAGATCCTACGTCTCCTAACCCTTCTTCTTCCTCGTCTCTGATTCTTCCCATACAGAACACCGCACGGGCCGCCGGCCGGACCACCGGCCCCCACCGCCTGTGTTCCTCCGCCACCCCCACCCCCGCCCCAACCCCCACCCGCGTCGAGTTTTCTTCGTTCGGCGAGGCCCCACAACCACCCGAGCCCCTTCGATCGCACCGGCGAACTCCGGCGAGCTCTGAAAAATCGACTGACCCAATTTTGAAATTTAGTCTACTGTGATTTAACTAGTGTGGAATATAAAAGGGGAAAACCATAAGCATTGGGAGTATAGTGTTGAGCGTGCCATGGCGGATCTGAAGGTGCAAACCGGACAAAGGCAACTTCGCAACCAAGACAAGAAATCAGAGTAAAGCAGTGGCGATCTATTTTCTTGCTGCGATAAATAAGTTGAGCAGATACGAAAGAGTACCGCCTCTGGTGCGGCGCCGTGTACGCATCTGCTGAGAATTTGATGGTGCTGCGGTAGCGATGGCTGTCGGCGGCGTGGAAGCAGATCTAGGAGGGTAGACGGTGGCGGCGGGCGCGGTGGACGAGACGGTCGTAGGAGCGGCGCCGGCAAGGTGGACGACGGCGGGGATGAAGCGAGAGGACGGGATGCAAGGATCCCGGTCCGAAGCCGTGGATGAGAGAGGTCGATCTCTTGTAATGGACGGCGGCGTCGGGGTATCAGCTCCGGCATGGTGGAGGAGGACGACGGTGGATGGGGTGGCGGACGCGGCGGACGGAGGAGGGTGGGGTGGAGAGGGTGTTTTGGCGCCCACGGAGTACGAATGGGGAAAAGGGAGGTAGAGAGGAAGGGGGAACCATGTATTCAGGGCGCGCTTGTCTCAAATGCGAGGAAATTTACAAACTTAGCCCCCGTTTCAAATTTCTACTACATCACAGCAACATTAGTCGGTTGGGGATAGGACGGTAATCTCGCATACACCGAATATTTGCCGACGAGAGTTTGTTTTTGGCGCCCACCGTGTATGAATATGAATCGGGGAGGGAGTCGATTTCGGCCGATGACACACTGTGTTTTGGCGCCCACCGTGTATGAATCCGGGTGAGAGGCGGTTACGTCACGTTTGGGTGAAATTACAAACCTACCCCTATCGAAACCTATAGAAATCCAGCAGATAGGCTTTGCGTGGCAGGGATAGGCAGTAGTGATTTCCATCTCGCAGATTTTGGTTTCGGGCGGTTACTGCGACTTTCCCCGCTTCGTTCAAATTTTGCAGAGTGCACGTTTACCGTGCCAACTCAATTCGAATCCCGTTTGTATTCTATTTTTTCCGGGCGGGATCCATTTTCAATTGGAATTACATTCTATATACATCATTTTTTATATATACTTTCAAAAGCACAACACCATTTATACATAAATATGGTTTACAAATGGCATGATCTCAGATTCATAAGGTTGTATCCATCAATTTGGATTTTCAAATATTTGAAACCACTTTATGTTGAAATCCAATGTATGCATTCCTCGCTAACTGTCTCCAATTAATGTGTGTTTCATGCGGGTTTTTTTACTTCTCAAACATGTATAATGTGTTTCACACACGCAACATATAGTGTAATCCCGTTTAGACATTAATTGCATATAAACCATGCATTGTTTGTAATTGAAGAATCTATGGATCACCAATATTGATAAACTATATAACATTACACGTGTGCCCAAATTCAAATGAATATGCATGTTTGATACACCAATTTGCGTTATGATATTATCGATGTCGTGATCTCCAGTTTAAATATTTGAATCCCCTTTAATCCAGATATTCGTCTCATATAGCTATCACTCATGCTTATATAGGACTATCTCTCTGGACCTATACGCGTTCATCGTCTCTCAGGTATCTCTCGTGCTACCTGT
>NC_057802.1:589353744-589355700 GCF_018294505.1 Triticum aestivum
TCGTTGAATTCCGCTTCTTGAAGAAAACTACTGTACCAGCAGTACTGCTAGCTACAATAGTTACTCCAACAGAGGCCTCCTTCCGTTCATAGGATAGGAATATGAAAATCATAGGAAGTGAGATGACATGCATCTCAATTCCTATAGAGAAAGAGATGCCATTTGATGCTTAGGATAGGAATTTTTCCATTTAGTCTAGGCTAATGTACTGGTAATTTGCTCTAAAAACTACAGTAGTAACTAGTAGTATTGGTACATGCTCGTACTCAGACACAGACACACACACTAACTACTAGTACTACTACTTCTCACATGCTAGCCAGACGCCGTCGTTCTCCTTCCCAGCTTTGTCGGCAACACCCCACCGTGCTTGGATCTCTGCCGACCTCTCCGCAGCAGCGCGTGCGTCCTTTTCTTTCTTGCAGCGGCGGGCCTCTCTTTTCTTGAGTGCTTTCTGACTTTTCTGCTCCCTCTGTGTGGCTTTGGCCGCCTCTTGCTCTACCGCCCATTCGGCCTTCGCATCTTCAAATTCCTCCCACATAGTTGTGACGTCGCGAGCGGCGATGAACTCGGCACAGCGGGATGCCATCGCTTCCCTACCATTTTGTGTGTAGTCGTGGGCAGCGAGGAACTCGGCGCGGCGGGATGCCATCGCTGCCTTACCGGTTAGTGTGCGGCGAGGTGGCATGAACGACGCTTGGTGAGAGCTCTGGGGTGGAGTGGCCGTACAACCATATAGTGCATTGGTTTGTCAAGAGCTCAAGGACAGAAGACGAAGCAAATTTGGATTCCCCTTCAATCCTGGTCATTTATTACCGAGTAAAATGCATTGGCGGTCATCGAACTTGTCTTGATAGCTCACTTTGATCATTGTATACGAGATATGGTGATTATACGGTCACTGGCTCAGCGTATAGCTCCGTATTTGTCTAGTTGGCCAGTCAAACATGCCGCATGCGCCTCATCAGCTCGTGTTCTTTATCTATCTACGCGGGCCTACCTGTCAATGGAGAAAGAAATACTGTAAAAACCAAAATTATGAGTATGTGGGGAATCAAACCACGGACTCGTCGCTGCAACGCACCCTCGTCAGCCAAATGAAAATGAAATACTTTGCATCAGACACTCACGCTCACGCTGTCAAAGCATGCTAATGCATGCACGTCGCCCTCTAAATCAAAGTCCTGCTCATGGCGCAACACAAACGGCGAGCCCATCACCTGCGCGCCCCGGCGGTGCCTGACATTACTGTTTAGACATTTGATGGAGGCCTACACGAACGCCGAGCATGTATTCACCTGGCTCAACACCAACGGTCATACTCGGACCGCCTTGCTCATGTATATCATCCATCACAACGACAATCTATAAAACAGCCTAAGCTAGAGAGGGTACTATGGTAGTATGGTACGGAGTATGTACTATCGTGAGCGACCGATCTTAGTGCCACTGCACACCGAGACCCCTTCCATCGCTAGCGCGCGCTTCCCGCCTGAAACGGTCACCGTCTCTCCAGAATGTCAATGCCGCATTCACCGGACTTAACTGCAGGTGCAATTGGTGTGTCACTGACATGCGGGCCAGATGCCCGTTGGGCCCACATGTCAGTAACCCAAACGCATCTGCAGTTAAGTCACTGAAGCAGCGTCCGCATTCATGCCCGACGAACCTACTCTGGCGCCAGTCGTCCATCTGTCTACCGCGGCTCATTGCCATTCGCCCGCCATATTAACTTGAGCCCCAGCTCCCAGCCATGGCCAAAGACCCACACTTATTATCCTCCGGTCCCTTCCTTCTGTCGGCACCACTTCAACCATGGCCTCCTGGCGCTCCGAAGCTCTCTTGGACGTACTGTCGCAGGAGCAGATGAGGGACATCGGCGGCTCCGCTCCGGGCGCGCTCCAAAGCTCTCTTCGACGTACTATCGCAGGAGCAAACGAAGGAGATCGCCAGCAC
>NC_057802.1:589355880-589357972 GCF_018294505.1 Triticum aestivum
CACTCCGCCGCCACGACCACGAAGCCGGCGCGCATGCGCGTGTAGCGACCCGACCCGAATGGATCAAGTCTCTGTGCTTAAGTGTCATCCCTGGATCGGTATGCTGACACACACAGTACTCGAGGATTTATAACAGAGGTAAATCACATGTATAAAGTAACATAAATACTATTACCTCAATTCAAATAGCGGAAGTAACAAGGTTATGGATTCCCATCAACACCAACGGCAAAGTTGAGTGTAGAAATCGTAACCCTAACGTATCACTTACTCGTCGTAAAAATCCTGCAACATGAAACGTTGCAGCCCGAAAACGGGTCAGCACATGGAATATGCTGGCAAATTCACACCATAGAGAAATGATGAACAAAGGCTATCACTACATGCATATATGGCTGGTGGAAAAGCTCTATGGTTATAATGTTTTTGCGAAAAGCCAATTTTTCCCTACTGCAAAGGAATAAATTTTATTTAACTATCATGGTGGTTGTGAAACATTGAGAAGGTACCTCCAACTCAATCCCAATTAAGTATCAACATTAACCCAACAAAATTAATTAAAGTAACATGATGAGATCAACGGGATAATCCAAGAACTAGATACTCAAGATGTCCATAACCGGGGACACGGCTAATCATGATTAGTTTGTACACTCTGCAGAGGTTTGTGCACTTTTCCCCACAAGACTCGATCGCCTCCGCTTGATTCTCGCACTGCATGATGTTTGAGAAACGGATGACCGACACATAGTCTTTCAGAAACAATCACCCTTTACTCCGGATGGACAGTTACACCTACTTTCCCCTACATCTGCTAGCCCACCTCTTCAAGAGATCATGTAGCCTACTCAACTATGCTAGAGCCCATAATATCTTGTGGCTGCACACGGAAGTTTCTAGCATGAATAATCTTATGATCCCTTTGAGCCTGGGTGGCGGTCCATAGGATGATCACACGGGTACTCCGGGATATCCAAAAAATACAGGCAGCACTGGGTTCTCCAGGTGCCTCAATCCACCCAGATGTGAGTTTTAGTTGCCACCTTAAGTAAACCATTAATTAACAATCTCACATCTGTCATGAATATCTCTCAAACCCAATCCACGTCTACGAGCATAGCATGGCAATATAATAGCAAATGTAGAAGTAACTCCCAAGGGTTTGATAAATAACACAGGTAATAGATACTACCTCAACTACTTCCCAATACCCACAGTTTAGTTAGATCCTAACCATGCAATGTTTGAGGGTTGAATCTAATGCATAAAACTGGGTATGAAAGGGATATGATCAAAGTGTGAACTTGCCTGCAATGTTGATGAAGATGATTCGCACTCAAAACTCTTGATAGAACTACTCGTCACACTCCGTCAATCTATCGTAAGCAAGCAGTAGCAACCATACATAAGCAATCACTCAAAATATCAAAAAGATCGAAGAAAACAATTCGGAAAACTTCAAAACCAAGCAAATAACTCTTGCAACATAAAACAATTTCTAACAGTACCAAAATTATGTAAATTTGGCCTTAACAGAAAGTTTAGGTCAAGAGCTTCGCTTTGCAAAAAGAATCAACTCAAACGGAGTTACGGAACTTAAGTTATGAACAAAAGAAGTTTGAATTCAAATCTGATCTAATTCAAATTTTAAAATTTCAAAAACATGTTTGAGTTGGAATACTGGTTAGAGGAGATCATAACGAAGAAGTGGGCGTTGGTTTCGTTGGATTCCGACTAACGAGCAAAAAGTTGTGATCGATTAAAAAAATAGGGGCCATACTGTAAAGAAACTAATTACGGATAGGTCCCTGACTAAGACTAACAGAAAAAGAAAAACTAAAATAATGAACGTTCGTTTATAGGATCTAAACAGTGGACGTTCGCAGTTTAATAAAACCTAAAAAAACAGATCTAGTCTAGGGTTTTTTTTTAAAACAAACTTGCAAAAAACCGGATTAGACCGGTGGGTTATACCGGTTCAGCAGCGGTTCGGCGCCGGCGGGGAGATTCCGGTGAGGCGGGGCAGTGGCGACGGCGAGCTCCGGCGCGGCGGCTCGGCTTCGGGCGCGGGGCAAGGCGCGGGCGGAGGCTA
>NC_057802.1:589358663-589388039 GCF_018294505.1 Triticum aestivum
GGCGGCATCGATCTGCGGCGGTGCGGCGAGGAGAGGAGAGACGGGGCCCGGGGCGGCGGACTTTATAGGTGGGGAGGGGAGGAGGTGGCGTGGAGGAGGGGCAACGGGGAGGCGGCGGAGGGAGTCCCGCATGGGCACGGGCGGCGGCGGCGATGCCGTGGCGGAGGCGGACTCCGCCAGGGTCGGGGACGGGCGCGGGCGCGCTGGGCCGAGGCCTAGCTGGAGCTGGGCCGGCCCAGTCGGCGGAGAGCGGCAGAGAGAGAGAGCAGTGCTGGGCTTCGGCCTGGCACTGTTCGAAGTGTTTTTTTTTTACATTTTCCAGACAAGAAAAATAATAAAAACGAAATAAATAAAACTATTATATAGGCATATAATATATCAAAATTTTCAGAAAAAGATTTCCTACAACGTGAACATTTTTGTAGAATTAAATAAAATCCACACAAATTCAAATAAATCCAAGAGTGCTAGTGCTCTACTAAAATCCAACAAAAATCATTTTAAAAATACCAAAATTAATTCAAATTTATTTCTCTCCAATTTTTTATTGTAGGGAATCATGTTACCCTAATTTCTGTATATTTTTATTTTGGAGAAAAATAATTTGAATAAAACTCAAATAACTCCAATATTGAAAAAATAATTTCAATGGGACTTTGAATTTAATCCTTTGAAACTCCCAACTCATATTTCATATGTTTTGAAGAAGTCATTTTATCTTCTCTCGTGAAAATCATTGAGTTGCGTAAAGTTTCAGAAATGGGAAATATTTTCAAATGAAATTCAAATATTTTCAACACCCCTTGTCATTTAAATAAATGGAAGAAGTCATGTCATCTTCTCTCCAGGGTTTTGTGATGAAAGAATTTGAATTCACGGGGATCATAAAAGCAAAAATGAAAGTTTGGGAAAGTCCTTTTATTCCCTCTCATTTAACTTTCAAAAAGTTTCGAATTCCACTCACTTTCAGTCAATCAATCAAACAATCAATCCAATCTATCTGTCTATTATAACATTCCAAAATTTAGAATTTTGGGATGTTACAGCGCGGGCGCAGCCGGCAGCGAGGAAGAGTAGTACACGGTAGGTCGCCGCCGCTCTGGTCCCGGGAAGGCCACCGCTACTCCACTCAGTCGACGCCAAGCTTGGTGGGGTAAACATCGGCGGCCGATTAGCCACTTGACGGCGACGTGGAGGCGGAAATCTTCAGAACCTTGTGCTCCGGAGGAGGAGGTTATTGACGCGGATGAGGAGGAGGCAAAGGCAATGGCCGGCTTTCTCGGGTCCATGGCCGGACATGGTGGTCGGGCGCCAGCGATCGTTTAGATTAGGTTTACAGTAGGTTTTAGTACGGTTTGTGCAAAATATGTAATGAATTTCGTCCAGTTTGTAGGAAAAGTTTTCGAAATGTAATGGATTTCATCCGGTTAATTTGAAATTTGCTTTGTTTGCACGAATTTCGTCCGATTAGTTCATATAGTTGTCGAAAGGTATGCGCGCAGCATCGGATGGCATCCATCAGTGTCCTCGGACAGATGCCGGTGTAAATTTGTGGGCCGGCGCTGGAGATGCCCTAACTATCATGCTATAATCGCTAACAATCCTACATTATTTGGCAGGGAACAGTTATCCCTCGATCAAAATCAGATCCGCGGTGTTTCGCACTCCTCACGCATAAGAGTGTAAACTCTTGCTTACATAAAAATGGAGCAAGTGGACGGCACTGTAGCACGTCATATCACTCGAACTAGCCCGCCTAACGAGCGGGAAAGCACCGCCCTCGTCATTTTGTTCTGGATTTCTATCGATCAATCGCGCGAAAATGTTACGCTTCGCAAGTTCTAAAGGAAAAGGCGGCACACTTACGACTCGTACGCGTCGCAACCCCGACAGTCTGGCTCGCACGCCGCTCACCAGAGGGGAGATGCGTTGTCTTGCAATTTCACTGACATGTGGGACCGTAATTGAATAAACAGTCGATAGCCGAAATCTAATCGCTCGGCGGGCGTCGGCTGAGAAGAGAGAAACGGGGGAGGGAGCACAGATCGCCCGCCCGCCGCGCACGGACTCCAAGAAATATATGGTGATAATGTGAGCTGGGCCATGCTGGAGTCCGGACCGCTTCCGGAGCCCGCTCTCACCGCCCTGGCCCCTCAAGACGCCAGGTGCCCGCCGCATGCATGCATAGCAAGTAGTACTCCTTATGCGGATGTCGGGTGGTTGGTGTGACATATGCCAACGGATGGCTTATCATTGTGGTTGCCAATAAGACATCGCCGGTGCCTGGAAACGGGATGAGGCGAAGACATGCACGCCGGCGGATCTTACCCAGGTTCGGGGCTCTCCGAGGAGATAACACCCCTAGTCCTGCTCTGGGGGGTCTCCGCATGATCACTAGATCAAGGAAAGGTAGCTACAATCGCTCCTAGAGCTGTTGGGTTCAAGGGAGAAGAAGAACAAGGCTAGCTCTTGCTTCTCTCTATCTCTATGGTGTGTGTGCTGTGTTCAGAAGCTCTCCCTTTGCATGGGTGCTCCGGGGGGTTTATATAGGACTACCCCCCGGGGGTACAATTGTAATCCGGCTGGGCTCTGGTCCTAGCCATCAGTGTCTACACTCGCCGGCTTCTCCGCCGGCTGTTGGGGCCCGCGACTGGTGGGTCCCGCCGGCTGCCGGCCTTTTGGCCGACAGGCCGGCCCCACCGCCTAGGGTCTTGTCGGCGGCTGCTTACTGTAGCCTCGCCTCTGATGATGAGGGCTTTGTCGAGGTAAGCGTGGCTACAGTGGGCCGCCTCGGGGGCTCTCACTGTAGCCTTACCTCGTCTTGTCTCCTTAATGGGGCTCCTGCTTCGAGGAAGGGGGTAGCCGGCTTCTTAGGGCCGGCTACGCCCTTGGCCGACTGGGGGAGGCCGGGCCGCCTCCACGCCTCTCTCTGGCGGAAGGGGCCCGCCGCCCGCAGGCCATACAGGAGTCGGTCGTGGATGACGTTGAGGCTGGCATGGCTACAGTGCCGAGCCGAACAGGAGACGGTCATCCCGTACGGCCTCCTGTGTCCATGCCTGCCTCGGGCCTCGGGGCTAGTGGGCCGCACTGTGGCCACGCCCCATCTTGTCACCGTTATGTGGGTGTAGCTTTGGTGGTTGTGGTCTCGGCCGACTTCTTGGAGTCGGCGCTCTTCGAGGCCGGCTTCCAGGAGTCGGCCACCCCGCGGTTGTCCCGGGGTGGGAGGTTGCTTATGGCTGGGCCACCTCCCGTGAGTCGGCTTCAGAGGTAGCCGGCCAGGGAAGGGGGTCCAATGCTTGGAGTGCTTGAAGGCCCAAAGGCCTGATAATTTTTTAGATGAACCAGGGGCAGTCGGTTAGGCTACCCGTGGCCATTTCCTCCAACAGTAGTCCCCGAAGCTGATTGGGCTTCGAGGTGGAGTAGGGGTTGAGAAGCTCGATCAGCTTCCTATCTTGACAAGTCGGCAGCTGGGAGCCGGCTTCGGTTAGGCGTGCCGCCTTGGTCGAAAACTTCGGAGTCGGAGGGCGGGAGCTCGTTAGTGTGTGCACCGGGCCGCGGGCCGGCCACCTGCCGTCTGCGAACCACGTGGCCTCCCTCGGCCAGAAAGCTTGCCAGCCCACGCGCGTGACGGGACGTCGCCGCAGGGCGGGGGCCCGCCACGTCCGCGCCCAGGCCCAGGCGCGGATTTTCTGTATCCCGAAACCGCCCGCACGTCTCCTTGCGGCAGTTTCGGCTCGCCTTTAGGGCGCAATAATCGCGGGGCGTGGGGGAATGGGTGCGGTTAATCCCACGTCTCCCCCCACGTCCGGCCTCTTCGGCCTCGCCTCGCGAAGCTATAAGTAGGGGGAGGTGGAGGGCGTCAGGCCCACGCACGCTCCTCCTACTTCCACCATTTTCTTCGCTCGCCGTTTCTTGCAACAGCGCATCACCGCTGCGCTCTTCCACCGCACGTTCCTTCACCGCCGCGCTATTTTTCGCCATGCCTCCCGCCACGGAGCAGTATGGCGGGGATTGGGATGGCTCCAACGTCCACGAAGATCACGTCGAGTTCCTCCGCAACACACGACGGCTGCCCTGCGCGGACAAGGCGGAGGTCCGCCTCGCACCGGCGAGGGAAATTACGCCGGAGCCGCGGGAGGGCGAGCGGGTGGTCTTCTGCTCGCACTTCTTGCGCGGCATCGGCCTGCCAGTGAGCGCCTTCTTCCGCTCCTGGCTTGATTTCTACCAGCTCCAGCCGCACCACCTCACCCCAAACGCGGTGGTGCTGCTATCAGCCTTCGTCACCCTGTGCGAGGGCTACCTCGGCGTCCTCCCTACCCTCGAGCTCTGGGGGGAGTTCTTCCAGTCCAAGCTGGGCACGTGCATGCAGGGCGTGCAGGCTCAGACTGGCGCCTTCATCGCGTCACGGAGGTCCGTCGCCGACAACCCCTTCCCCGTCATCACGCTAATCCAATCGGTGAAGAAGTGGCAAAAGTCGTACTTCTACGTGTGGAACATCGCCCCGCGGGGCGACTACATCAACCTGCCGGCTTACGTAGCCGGCCCACCGACGGGCAGGCGGCCCTAGTGGTCCTTCCGGGCCGTGACTCTGACGCCGGCCGGGTCCGCCGCCGTCGCCCGAGTGCGAGAGCTGACCTAGTCGGAGGGCTTGACGGGGCCCGACCTGCTGGCCGCGTTCGTCACGCGCCGGGTTCTTCCGCTCCAGAGCCGGCCTCATCTGATCTGTCAGATGAGCGGCCAGCTCGATCCGAGCCGAATGTGCACCAAGGAGATGCCGCGCGAGGAGGTCGCCTATATGGTGAACTACCTTGCGACTGCAAACTCACCGAAGAGTGGCAGTTCGGCAAGGAGCCATATAGTTGAGCCAATCCGCCGCCTACGGTATGTTCTCCTTGTCTCTTTTTCTTTCTCTTTTATTTTGTTGCCGAGTTCCTCTTGGCCGACTCTAACTTAGTCGGTTTGTTTTTCGACAGAGCCCTCTTCTTCGGTCGGCCGGCGGGTCAGACGCGGAGCGTCGATTCGTCCCCGACCGGACCGATCACGATCTGGAGGACGCCGACTTGGGGGCGGCCGATATGGACGACAACATCGAGCCGGGCGGTGGCCAAGCCGGCGGCGAAGCAGGCGGCTCCGGGCTTGGAGTTACCTTCGACGACTGGCCGGACGACGATGAGGCCGAAGTCGCCCCGCGCCGCCAGCCGGCATCTGCACGCGGCGCGGGTTCCTCCGCTGCACCGCCTGCTCGGCGCGGAGGTCAAAAGCGCCGCGCCGCCCAGGGTTTGTTCGGCAGCCGGACGAAGAAACCCAGGGGCGGGGCAGCAGCCACCAGGCGGGAGGAGGCGGCCGCGAAGGCGGCTCGCTTCCGCAAGACGGTGAAGCAACCGCAGACCGTGTCGGCGTAAGTTCACTTTCTTTCGTATACTCTTTTTTCTTTCTTTTCTCTGGTGGTTCCTGAGCCCTTGTCTTTTTCTCCAATGATCAGAGCTCCGTTGTCGCTTGAGCGGGCGGCTGCTGCCTCCGTCGTCGAGTCGCCGAGGGGGTCTTGGAGCACCACCCGCCGTGTGGACCCCCGCGCCGAGCTTCAGGCGGCAACAAAACGGAACGCGCGGGAGGCGCGGGAGGAACAGGAGGCGCGGGAGGCGGAGGCACGGAAGGCGGCCGCCGCCCAGGCGGCACGGGAGGAGGAGGCGGCGAAGGCGCTCGCCGATGCCGCAGCCAGGGCTCAAGCAGAGGCTGCGGCCGCGGCGGCGGCGGGGGAGGTTTTGATGGTCACCCCGCTGCGCGTCATGGCGCCTGGGGACGTGGAGCCCTCGCCAGAGGGAGCCAGCGGCGACGAGCCAGGGCTGGGGAGAAACGACGACGTCATCATCCTGGAGAGGGCGCCAGTGCCGACCCCGCCAACTAGGGCGGCTCAAGGCGGCCGACCTGATCAGCCGCCTGCGCAGTCGGCGGGGGGCGAGCCGGCCGCGAGGACTGAGATGGCGGTCCGGATGCCGCCGAGCCGACGCGCGGGGAAGGCTGCGTCGGAGCCACAGAAAGCCACGCCGGAGCAGCAGCCGGCCGTGGGCTCCAGCTTGTCAGCCTAGGATGCGGAGGCGGCCAGCGCTACCTCGGGGTGGACGCCAGGCGGAGGGACGGCCGTGATGAACGTGGCCGCGCAGGACGTCCGGACCCGGCTCCAGGGCCAAGTTGCGGCGCTGAGGCAGTTCACCGACGAGTTCCTCGCGACGCGGGCGGCCATCCGGGTTAGTCTTCCCATCTTGCTTCTTCTTGACTTTGATTTCTTCTGTGGGGGCGCGTCAGCGCACCCACTGGGTGTAGTCCCCGAGTTCCGAGTCGGCTGCTGAGCAGGCGGCTTGGAACTTCTTGGTGGATTTGTCTTTGCTATTCTTGTTCTTACTTCGATCTTCTGTCTATCTTGCAGGACTACCACAATCTTCGTGCGGCCGCCTTCAACTCCCAGTCTCGGGAGCTGACCTAGAAGACCGCCGACCTTACTGAGAGCCGCGGTACGTGCTTTGTTCTTTATCTCATGTGGGGGCGAGTCAGCGCACCCACTGGGTGTAGTCCCCGAGATTCGGGCCGACTGCTGAGCAGTCGGGTCGGATCTTCCTTCACGACTTCTTCTTACTGTTCTTTCTTTTTCTGCCGTCCCTGCAGCGGCCAATGCCAGTCTGAGGGCACAGCTGGGAGAGTCTCAGACCGCCCTTCGTGCCAAGGATGCCGAGCTCGCCGCCTTGGTGCAGGAATGCGACCGCCTGGGCAAGAAGTTGGCCGACCAGGAGGAGGGCCACAAGGCGGCACTGAAGGCGGTGCAGGACCGCGAAGCCGCCCTCCAGGCCGAGTACGAGACGGAGGCGGCTGGCTGGGCTGAGGCCAGGCAGACTCTGATCTCTGGCTATGGCCAGATCGAAGATCTGGTTGACGGTAAGCCGCCTACCTCTTCGTCCTTTCTTGCCATCTGCCACTTTGGCTCTTTTTCTGATTTGGTGCTCTTTTCTTCTTTTCTTCTTCTTTCCTGCGCAGAATATTTCCCTGGCTATTCTACTGCCGCCAACCAGACCATCGAGGCCCGTCGCCAAGCGCGAAGGCTGGCTGGCTTTGAGATCTTGCCAACCGCCGGTCGTTCGCTGGCGGAGCAGCTCTTGGAGATCCAGGCCCGCATCCAGCCGGCTCACCGACTGCTCCGTCGGCTTCAACGTGCCGGGGCGCAAGTCTTGGCCACCCTCTGGCCCGGCCAGGTGGTTCCTCGCACCCCCAGTCGGACTGCCGACTGGCTGGAGGTGGCAGTCGGCCTCTTCGAGGCTTGGAAGGCCTCGGCGGCTAGCTCCGGCGCCAGGCGGGCGCTGGAGTTCGTCAAGGCCTGGTATCCTGGCCTGAGCCTGGATCAGCTGGCTACCTGGCGGCAGCAAGCCGACACGGAGCTGGAGCCGGCGCGGCCGGCTATCATCCGGCGGGCTTCGGCGATCACCGACTACACCGACACCAGTGTCTTCGCCCCCGAGGTAGACGACAACGGTGTCCCCCAGCCGGAGGAGTGGTTCGGGCTGAACCCGGCGGACGGTGAAGACTCGGCGGAGGAGATTGACTCCAGCGACGAGGGCGAAGAGGAGGAGGAGGAAGGTGAAGACGCCGAGCCGGCTGGTGGAGCAGCCGACCAGCCTCAGCCTGACCGCGCCTCCAGCACTACGTCGCGTGCGAGTGCGTCGCCTGCCACTGGTGGTGGCCAAGCCGAGACCCGCTAGGCGGCCACTCCTTCAGCCGGCAAGGCCGTCTCCACCGACCAGCTCGGCTTCCACGTCGCGCCCTAGTCTGCCATCTTTTGTTTTCCTGTCTTGTTACTTTTGGAACAATGTTTGGTTAAGTCTGCACAATTCCACCCACTGGGTGTATTCGAACTTATGTCTGTTGCCAACCTGTTGGGGGCTTCTTATATGTATATATAACTTATGCATGCATCTGGCCTTTCCTTGTACTTTGCTTTTTATCCTTCCGCTTTTTCCTTTGCCGCCCTCCCTTGGTTGCCGCCTCCCCAGTCCAACAGTTGCTCTGCAATCTGTAGCTGGAGGAGTGCTTGGCCGATTGGGGGGGGAAGTACTCTAGCTTTGCTGGACTAAAGCTAAGTGTTTAGGAAGCCGGCCAGCTGGCTGTTCTGACAGCCGGCAGGCGTGTTTGGAGGCCGTCCTTTTGCTGTGTAAGTTCGTTGGTCCTTAGCCATTTTTCGTGTGGGCATCCTTTCTGCCTTGCCTCTTGCTAGTCGGACAGTCGGTTCTTCGAGCTGTGACTTTCAACAAGAGAGGACTCGGGAGCCGGCACACTACTTTTCTGACTTCAGGTAGAACTTTTAATATAGCTTAAGGCGGCCAGTCCCCGGGCCGACGAACCCGGTGCCAGACAAGAAATCAAATGTAATAATACATTCATGGATATGACATTCGTCATTCATAGATAAATAAAAGGCAGTCCCCGGGTACTGTTCGGGGGGCCTGTTGGTTCGTGCTTAATACAAAAAGGGGTAGCATGATACATACTGCTTTCAACTGTAAAATCGTCTTAGGAGGCTTGCGTTCCATGGTCGCTCTGACTCCTTGCCGGAGTCGTCTCTCTTGCGTGCTCTTGGTTTTTGTGCGTCGATCAAGTAGTAGGAGTCGTCGCTGAGTGCCTTGCAGACAACGAAGGGGCCTTCCCAAGGGGCCGAGAGCTTGTGCTGGCCGGCTGTTCGCTGGATCAGCCGGAGCACAACGTCGCCTTCTTGGAAGGATCTTGGCTTGACCTTGCGATTGTAGTAGCGGCGCAGCCCTTGCTGGTAGATGGCGGACCGGCTGAGTGCTAGCAGCCGGCCTTCTTCCAGTAGGTCCACGCCGTCTTCTCTTGCTTCTTTGGCCTCCTCCTTCGTGTACATGGTGATCCGAGGCGAGTCAAACTCGATGTCTATTGGGATGACAGCCTCGGCACCGTACACGAGGAAAAATGGAGTGAAGCCGGTTGACTTGTTGGGTGTAGTGCGCAGACTCCAGAGGACAGCCGGCAGCTCATCGAGCCAGCAGCCGGCCGATCGGTCCAGTGGTACAACCAGTCGGGGCTTGATGCCGGAGAGGATGAGTCCATTTGCTCGCTCGACCTAGCCGTTTGACTGCGGGTGGGCAATGGACGCTAGGTCCAGTCGGATGCCCTGCGTCGCGCAGAAACGTGCCAGTGCTCCTTTGGCGAAGTTCGTGCCGTTGTCGGTGATGATGCTGTGCGGCACGCCGTACCGAGTAGTGATGTCAGTGATGAATGTCACGGCAGTCGGCCCGTTCAGCTTCTTGTTTGGCTTTGCTTCGATCCACTTTGTGAACTTGTCCACAGCAACAAGTAGATGTGTCAGGCCGCCGCGGGCTGTCTTGAAAGGGCCTACCATGTCCAGTCCTCAGACGGCAAAAGGCCAGGTGAGGGGAATGGTCTTGAGTGCAGAAGCCGGCAGCTGTTGCTTGGAACTAAAAACTTGGCATCCTCTGCAGCTCTTGACTATTTCTTTAGTATCCTCCAAGGCAGTCGGCCAGAAGAAACCATGGCGGAAAGCCTTGGCCACAAGGGATCTTGAGGCTGCGTGGTGGCCACATTCGCCTTGGTGGATGTCTTTGAGGATTGCCACTCCTTTTTCTGGCTCGACACAACGCTGGAAGACTCCAGTGACGCTGTGCTTCACAAGCTCTCTGTTGATTATTGTATATGCTGTGGCTCGTCGTTGCACTAGTCTTTCTGAGATCTCATCAGCCGGCAGCTCTATGCTGACTAGGAACTTGAGGATGGGCTAGGCCCATGAGGGAGCTGTGACTTCTTCTTCTGTTAATGTAGCCACCATGACTCGGGCGGGTGGGTTGGGTGAGTCGGCCACCGCTTCTTGTGTCGTTCTAGTCCCTGGGCCGACTGCTGCAGTCCCCGGGCCGGGTGCGACTACGGCAGTCCCCGGGCCAGTTGTCGAAGTCCCCGTGCCGCCTGCGGGGTTCTTCCAGTTGGATCCGGCTGTATCTGGCGCAGGCGGTACGAAGATGGAGTCCGACTCTGGAGATGGTTTGATGGACGGCTTGAGGAGGCGCTGGAGGGAGACGCCAGTCGGTATGGCTTGTCGGGTGGAGCCGATCCGTGCTAGGGCATCTGCTCGGTCGTTGTCGGCCCTTGGCACGTGAAGGAACTCGCACACTTCAAAGTATCCGCTGATCTGCTGGACGAGGAATCGATAGCTCGCCATGTTCGCGTCCTTGGCGTCCCAGTCGCCAGACGATTGCTGGACCACCAAATCTGAGTCGCCGTAGCACAGGATCCGGCGTATGCCAAGCTCTTTGGCTAGCCGGAGTCCATGTACGAGCGCCTCGTACTCGGCCAAGTTGTTGGAGGCGGCGAAGTGGATCTGCAGCGTGTACTTGAGCTTGTCGCCTTTGGGAGAGGTGAGGACGATGCCGGCTCCCAAGCCGGTGCGCATCTTGGACCCGTCAAAGTGCATCCTCCAATGGGTAGAGTCGGGAGCCGGCGGTAAGTACTGGGGCTCGGCCCAGTCGACGAGGAAGTCGGCCAGTGCTTGGGACTTGATGGCGGTGCGGGGTTGGTAGAAGATTGGGCAGGGCGCCAATGCAATGGCCCATTTAGCCACCCGGCCGGATGCATCCCGGCTGCCTATGATCTCAGCGAGCGGGGCGGTGCACACGACCGTGATGGGGTGCTCTTGGAAATATGGCTTCAAATTCTTGGCAGCGAAGTGCACCCCATAGCACATCTTCTGATAGTGCGGGTAGTTTTGCTTTGAGCTGGATAGCACTTCGCTGAGATAGTACACCGGCCTCTGGACTAGCTGGGCTCGGCCTTCTTCCGGGCGCTGGACTACAATAACAGTGCTGACGACTCGGCTAGTCGCGGCGATGTAAAGGAGCATGGGCTCCTTCTCAGTCGGCGCTGCCAGGACAGGCGGAGTGGTCAGCATTTTCTTCAACTCATGGAAGGCTTGGTCGGCTTGGTCGTTCCACTCGAAGTGAGTGGACTTCTTCATGAGTCGGTACAGGCGGAGAGCCTTCTCTCCTAGTCGGCTGATAAAACGATTCAGGGAGGCTAAGCAGCCAGTGAACTTCTGCACATCTCGCAGCTTGGTGGGAATCTCCATCCTCTCGATGGCCTTGATCTTGACGGGGTTGCATTCGATGCCGCGTTCGGAGACCAGGAAGCCTAGCAGCTGGCCGGCTGGCACTCCGAACACGCACTTCTCGGGGTTGAGCTTGATTTGGAATCGGCGCAAGTTGGCGAATGTTTCTTTCAGGTCTTCCAGCAGGGTGCCGCGCTTCTCTGTCTTCACCACAACGTCGTCTACATAGACGTGGGCATTTCTGCCGAGTTGTTTCAAGAGGCATTTCTGCATGCAACGCTGAAAAGTGGCACCGGCATTTCTCAAGCCGAATGTCATAGTCAGGTAGCAGAAAGCTCCAAAGGGTGTGATGAAGGCAGTCTTCAAGCGGTCAGCTGGGTCCAACTTGATCTGATGGTACCCTGAGTACGCATCCAAAAAACTTAACAGCTCGCATCCGGCTGTGGAGTCTATCACTTGGTCAATCCATGGCAGAGCAAACGGATCCTATGGGCAGGCCTTGTTCAGGCTGGTGTAGTCTATGCACGTACGCCACTTGTTATTCTTCTTCAGCACCAGAACTAGGTTGGCAAGCCATTCTGGAAAGAACACTTCCATGATAAAGCCAGCGGCAAGGAGCCGGGCTATCTCTTCTCCCACGATTCTTCGCTTCTCTTCTGATAGTCGGCAGAGGGGTTGCTTGATGGGCTTCGCATCAGCTCGGACATGTAGCTTGTGCTCGGCGAAATCCTTCGGGACACCCGACATGTCCTTTGGGGACCATGCGAAGATGTCTCGATTCTCACGGAGGAAGTCGACGAGCTCGCCTTCCTATTTACTGTCCAAGTTCGCCCCAATGACAGCGAACCTCTCCGGGTTCTTCGGGTCCAGAGGTATCTTCTTCGTTTCTTTGGCAGGCTGGAAGGAGCCCTGCGCATCACAATCCTTGGGGTTGGGGGACAAGGCCGGCTGTTTGCCGGCCATGGCCACAACCCGTTCCAACATCTTCTTGTCTTCTCCCACCACGAGGGACTCGGCCAGCCGGCTACTGGCCATGGCGCACTCGGTGGACTTCTTGTAGTCGCCGGCTACCATGATGATCCCCTTCGAGCTCGGCATCTTCATCTTTAGGTAGGCGTAGTGGGGCACAGCCATGAACTTGGCTAGAGCAGGTCGGCCAAGCAGTGCATGATAGGGGCTCTCCAAATCCACCACCTCGAACCAGATTGCTTCTCGGTGAAAATGATCTTTGTGTCCGAAGAGAACATCCATTTTAATCTTGCCGATTGGGGAGCAAGACAAGCCGTGGACGATGCCATGGAAGACAGTGCGGCTCGGCATGAGCTGCTTTGCTTCGATGTTCAGCTTCTCCATGGTATCGTGGTATAGTATGTTGATACTGCTTCCGCCGTCTATCAGGACGCGGGAAAATCTGGCAGCTCGCCTCTCCGTCGCGAGGGTGACATCCAAGACCATTGCATAGGAGCCAGGCGAAGGCATCACCTCTGGGTGGTCGGCCTGGCTCCAGCTGATTGGCTTCTCTGACCCGTGCATGAACTCGGGGACGCTGGAGGCGACTGCATTAACTTCTTGATGTTGTATGCGCCGACTGCGCTTGTCGTCGTCTTGACTGGTGAAGACGACGTAGGCGGCGTGCTCTTCGGGGAATTCGTCTTGGATGGCGCCGACTGCCGGCCGAGCCGCCGGCTGCTGGGGGGCTGGAGGCGGCGGACCGGGAGGCGGAGGCGGCAACATCCCCTCGCCCTTGGTGATGCGGGTGAGCCAATGGCATTTCCGGGTTGTGTGGTTGGACGGCTTCGCGCCGCTGTGGAACTTGCAGGGGGCGTCGAGAGCTTGCTCGTAGGAGAAAGACGGCTGCCAAGCCGGCCTGCCACCCTTCTTCTTGGGAGCGGGCCATTCTTCGGGCTGCTCATCTTCAACAGTGCCCACCTGCCGACTGGAGGAAGTCGGCATGGGGGCCTTGCGCTTGTGATCGTTCTAGTAAGGGCGCCGATTGGGGTCGCCAGCCGGCGTCTTGGGAGCCGGAGCAATCACCTTCCCAGAGGCGTCTACTCGCAGCTCGGTCTTCATTGAGGAGTCGGACGTGGCGTATTTGTCCGCGGTGATCAGCAACTCGTCGAGGGTAGCCAGCTCGTCGCAGAGGAGTCGGTGCTTGAGGAGGGTGCCCCCTCGGCACCCGGCAGTGAAGTACTCGATGGCCTGGACCTTATGCACCCCCTCGCAGGAGTTACAAAGCTCGGCCCACCGCGTGAGGTAGTCGCGGGTCGACTCGTTGGGCCCTTGGACGCAGAGGGAGAGCTGGCGAGGCTTGGGAGGCCGCTTGTAGGTGCTGGTGAAGTTGCGGACAAAGACTTATGTGAAGTCCAGCCAACTGTTGATGCTGTAGGGCTTGAGGCTGTTGAGCCATGTGCGCGCCGTGCCTTGCAACATGAGTGGGGCGTACTTCACGGCGACGCGCCGATTGCCGTTGGCTATGCTGACGGCCGTGGAGTAGTCGATGAGCCAATCTTCCGGCTTCACCGAGCCGTTGTACTTGGGCGTGTCTCTGGGGAGCGAGAACCCTTTGGGGAAGGGCTCGTCGCGGATGCGAGGGCCAAAGCATGGCGGGCCGACATCGTCTTCTTCTTCTAACGCCAAGGATCGAGCAAGGCGGTCGATCCGGTGGCGGGCGTCGTTCTCGCCGACCCCTTCTCGGCGGCCGAGTCGGTCGCCAAGAGTCGGGTGTGTGATAGGCGGCGGAATGAGGCGTCTTTCTCTTCAAGGCGGGGGAGGAGGCAGATTTCCTTGGTGCTCTACTGCTCGAGGGCGGCCCTCCGCGTCGCGCTCGATGGTGATGTGAGTCCGGCTGCGGTTGGCAGCCGGCTCCTTGTCTTTCTTCTGGCGCGCGCCGCTCGCAGTCGGCGAGTGGGACGTCGCGGCGTGCTCCCGGCGCGGGGGCTGACTATCAGCTCGGGCGCCGGCTTCGTACCGTTCCACAGCCGCATCGATCAGTTGCTGGATCTGTCTCGTCATGTAAGGGAGCTCATCGGCTCCCAGCCCATTGAGCTCTTCTGCAGCCGCCTGAGCGGCTCGCAGATTCTCGAGCGGGGTGGCGTAGATGGGGCGATCTGCCCCCAGCATGCTGGCGACGGCCGCGCCGCGCTTCTGGACGAAGCCGGCTCAGCTCGGGCCGCTAGGCGGCGGCGTACCGAAGGTGACGCGGTCGACTTCGCGCTGGTGGGCCTCGGTGAGGTGTCTCATGGAGGCTATCTTCTGGCCTTCCGCGATGAGGGCGAGGCGGCGTGCCTCCAGGGTCTCGGCGTCGGCATCGGCCGGGATGGGGACGGAGAGGTCATGCATCGCCGCTTGTAGGGCGTCATGGGCGTTCTCGCCCGAGTTGGCGACGTGGCTAATGACCAGCACTTCGGTGACAGCGCTGCTCCCGCTGTCAGCTCGAGGGAGGGGATCGTCGAAGACCACCACGTCGGAGGGGTAACCGTCGAGCGATGCCGTGTCAGAGTCGACAAGCATCGGGTCTGTGGAGCCGACCGACTCCATATCTGCAACAGGCTCGCTGGAGACGTGAAGCTGGTCGAGGAGGCTGACAAGGAGGCTCTCGGGGTAGTCTGTGCCTGCGTCGGACGCAGGCTCGTCGGAGATGCGAGTCTCGCCGAGCAGATCGGCGAGGCAACTCGCTGCGCAGGCGTCGTCAACGCCTTGCAGCGCGTCGAGGCAAACGCCGTCGGGCGCAGCAGGCTGGCTGCGCTCGCGGGGGAGGAAGAGGGTTCCCGTCCAGAACAGGTCTCCGGACGACGGTGCACCTGGCCCCACGGTGGGCGCCAAATGTCGGGTGGTTGGTGCGATAGGTGGTTGGTGCGACATATGCCAATGGATGGCTTATCATTGTGGGTGCCAATAAGACATCGCCGGTGCCTGGAAACGGGATGAGGCGAAGACATGCACGCCGGCGGATCTTACCCAGGTTCGGGGCTCTCCGAGGAGATAACACCCCTAGTCCTACTCTGCGGGGTCTCCGGATGATCACTAGATCAAGGAAAGGTAGCTACAATCGCTCCTAGAGCTGTTGGGTTCAAGGGAGAAGAAGAACAAGGCTAGCTCTTGCTTCTCTCTATCTCTATGGTGTGTGTGCTGTGTTCAGAAGCTCTCCCTTTGCATGGGTGCTCCGGGGGGTTTATATAGGCCTACCCCCCGGGGATACAATTGTAATCTGGCTGGGCTCTGGTCCCAGCCGTCAGTGTCTACACTCGTCGGCTTCTCCGCCGGCTGTTGGAGCCCGCCGACTGGTGGGTCCCGCCGGCTGCCGGCCTCTTGGCCGACAGGCCGGCCCCACCGCCTAGGGTCTTGTCGGCGGCTGCTTACTGTAGCCTCGCCTCTGATGATGAGGGCTTTGTCGAGGTAAGCGTGGCTACAGTGGGCCGCCTCGGGGGCTCTCACTATAGCCTTACCTCGTCTTGTCTCCTTAATGGGGCTCCTGCTTTGAGGAAGGGGGGTAGCCGGCTTCTTGGGGCCGGCTACGCCCTTGGCCGACTGGGGGAGGCCGGGCCGCCTCTGCGCCTCTCTCTAGCGGAAGGGGCCCGCCGCCCGCAGGCCGTACAGGAGTCGGTCGTGGATGACGTTGAGGCTGGCATGGCTACAGTGCCGAGCCGAATAGGAGACGGTCATCCCGTACGGCCTCCTGTGTCCATGCCTGCCTCGGGCCTCGGGGGTAGTGGGCCGCACTGTGGCCATGCCCCGTCTTGTCACCGTTATGTGGGTGTAGCTTTGGTGGTTGTGGTCTCGGCCGGCTTCTTGGAGTCGGCGCTCTTCGAGGCCGGCTTCCAGGAGTCGGCCACCCCGCGGTTATCCCGGGGTGGGAGGTTGCTTGAGGCTGGGCCGCCTCCCGTGAGTCGGCTTCAGAGGTAGCCGGCCAGGGAAGGGGGTCCAATGCTTGGAGTGCTTGAAGGCCCAAAGGCTTGATAATTTTTTAGATGAACCAGGGGCAGTCGGTTAGGCTACCCGTGGCCATTTCCTCCGACAGTGGAGGAGAGAGAGGCATTGACAAAGTCAAGGAGTGGGCTCTGCAAGAGCCCGTCTCTACACGTGCTCCTAGGTATAAACAAAATAATTCTAAAAAATTGCATAAAAAACAATTGTGTCTTAAACAAAGAAAGGTAAAAAACATTCGAGAGGAAATAGATAGAGAGAAAGTGAGAAAAAGCTGTAACCTGGGCATTACATGAGGAAGGAGGGAGTGGTGCACATGCCAAGTTCACTGGGCTGCCGTGTTTCACACTCCTCCGTCGTAACAGTGGAGACAATAGCTTTCATCAAAAATAAACAATGAATACTCGTTGTTCGTCCTCCATATCGGAAAGAATACTTTCATTCGCCGACATGTGGGACGTCGACCATCCTGGTCCACCTGCCATGCATAAAATTATCCTGGTCTACCCCGGTCGTATCGCAGGCCCAACCTTTCCCACTGTAAGTAGTTCGGACGAAGGAACCATCATGACTTCATTGAATTCCGCTTCTTCAAGAAAACTTACTGTACCCGCAATACTGCTACCACACGCGAAGACTGGACTGCACTGTACCACGTCATATCACTAAAACCCACTAGGCCAAACTAGCCCGCCTAGGTCATCTATTTTGGAACAGAGGGAGTACGTCTCTGCACTGCTATGATTTTGTGTTGCACGTTCTCTGTACTTTTGCTACGATTTTCCTACCCTATGAACCAAATGAGGCCTGAATGTATGTCGACTATTGTCTGATCGATCGCTAAGCCTACAATTTTAGGAGCTAGGGCTATTGGTCGATCGACGAGGGATAAGTATAAGCGTACCACGAGCTCATCAGCCCCAACGTTTCTCTTCGGTGAGTGTTTTGCAAGTACTATAGCTCGCACAGTAGCTAGCCTACTAAGACCAAGAATCATCAAACAAGCCCTGCTGATATGATAAACAGTTCAAACTTACATCTAAGCATGCCATATATTACATCAAAAGCTGGTGAGGATACATCTGTTTCCATAACTCGGAGAGGGTTCGCATGATTCACTATCAAACAAAAGTAGCAAGATCCGCCCACACAAGACAGTGCACTAGCCGTAAGATCGTTTGATAACACGCATCGTTCTGGTAATTAAACACAGGGCAATGCAAACTACCCTGAAGGATTAGCACGACCAACTATTTCTTGTCATCGATCTCTCGGGCAATGACCACACAACGGGCAGCGGCATGGGAATCGATTTCTGGGGCGATGTCCACAGGACTAACCGCGACATCGAAATCGATCTCTCGGGTGATGTCCACAGGATGGACAGCGGCATCAGAATCGATCTCCGGGGCAATGCCAACAGGACGGGCCACGACATCGGAATCATCAAGGACGTCCACCGGCACCTGCACAACCCTAACATATTATCAAGCACATTGCAAATAATCAAAAACCACAACTATGGTAATAAGCCATTATTTTTTACCTTGTGCAGCTCACCGGGGGATCTCATCCCTCCGGGGGCCATCTCCTCGTCCTCGATGGGGGCCATGACCTTGCCAGGGGAATACTGCTTCTCAACGGCGACTATCTCCTCAAACTCGGTCTTGAGCCTCACATAGGTGGCAACCAGAGTTCCTGGGGTCGACACGGTGGGGCCCTTGCTGTTCTTCCAACTTTCTTTGAGGAGTTCGTCCGCCAACGTCCTCAACTCTTTGGCCAGTGCTTGTTTCTTGGAGTTCTTCGTCTCCATGGGTTGGCCCGCCAACATGGTCAACTCGTTGGTCGGTGCTCGCTTCCTGGAGATCGCTGTCTCCAGTGGGTTGTCCGCCGGCAACTCTTTGCCTAGTGCTCCAGGATCCATCAATGAACTGACAAACGAAAAGCAATCGAAAGGAAACCACAATCGCAATGAAAACGGGAAAAGAATAGGATGTGAGAATCGGTCGGTGCTTCGCAAAAAGAAGATTCTTGGAATGAAAATATAGCAGCATAACTGATTCGCCCACCTTTCCTTCGTCGGTACAGAAGAAAAATGGCAGAAGTGAGTAGCCTGGAGTGAGGTTTTCTTCAAGAAAGGGAAGAAAGGGCTTGAACCAGCATTCCAGTGAAATGATGGTTGCTTCGTCCAGTCCTACTTGGAGGCCACCTTACCACTGCTGGTAAAGGTGTGGGTTTTGTGATATGACGGGTTATGACGGCCACACCGGGGTGACAGGTGAGTCTCGACTGTAGCACCTCTCTGTGATTTGGTGGATGGCACGCGGGCCCGGATGCTTTGAAATGTCGCGCATGTAGATAGAGCGGTAGTCATATAGGAGTGCTCAATATTGTGCACGGCGACCAAGGCGAAGAGGAAAACAAGACAACTACGTAATTAATGCATGAGTTTAATTAGGGTAGTTTTGTAAAGTACGAGATACATTCCTCCAATCGCAAAATGCCTTGTTTCATGAGATTTGAGATTTGAGCCCTATAAACCGGAAGGGAGGGAGTACTGCACACGGTGTAGTCTAGTCACTTGTTGAAATCTCTAGAAAGGCAAATACTCCTTTCCAGTTTACAGGGCTATACTACTCCCTCCGTTTAGGTGTGTAAGTCATCTTACGAAAACCAAATAGTCCCAAAACACTTAGGCGCGGTGCATTAACTTCTACCTTGTTTCTTGTTTCTTGACATATCAACCAATAAGAGGTGTGCATGCTTTTAATGACTTGCAATGGCTAGTTCATTGCATGCAATGCTATTAATTAGCAAATAAACATTGGTGACCCCAGGTGGAAACGGTGCTAAGCGTGTGGACCTATATGCAGAATGAGTATCAACCAATGGATAATGGAGTTTAATTGTTAAATAATAGCAATTTTGTCTCATGCAAGAGCCTAGCTAGTACTCCAAGGAACCGCACCACGCGAGCGTTCGCAACTGCCACGTTTAGGTTGCGCTTGGCTCTTCGCCTCTTCGAGAAGACGAACAATGATGTTACTCATGCTTCTACAGTATCGAATCCACTACTGCATGTCCGTCCACCTCGTGCGGGAGGGATAGCGTGTAGTGAAAGCTTCTACTTACTGCTCCTGCCTTTGCGTCTATGACAGGTGGGCCCAACATGTGGTTGGCCCTCCTATCATGCAGCCAAAGGCAGGTGCAGTTAAGGCACCGGAGCTCAGTCCGCGAGGGAGAGGGCGTTATAGTAATCAAATTTCTCGGTCTTGTACGAGTTAACGCGACACATCAAAGCACTCCACTCGATATAAGTCTTTTTACACATTTCAAATGGGCTACTTCGTATGTAGGAGTAGACATATTCTGCTTCGTATGTAGTCACTTATTGCAATCTCTAAAAAGACTTATATTTGGAAACGGAGGGAGTACAACGCATGCATGCATGCCGTGACTTTCCTTTTGATACTTGCATGTGTTGATTTGATGCACCTTGCCAAATTTTGACTATAAATTTAACTAACCAAATTTTCATGCATGTCACAAAAAATTACGGGGTTGTTTGGATTGTGACTATGTTTGTCTTATGTTGCCACATTATATTCCCACACTTGCCACACTTGCCTAACCTGAGTTGCTCAAATTGTTAGACACACTTTGGCTTGCCTAAGGGAATCTTGCCACAATTTTTGTGTCTATAACATGTGGGGTTCACTGCTAATAAAAAATTCTTATCTTAGGTGTGGCTTATAAAAAAGACTTATATTTAGGAACGGAGGGAGTAGAAAATATAAATAATAATGCATGTTGGGGCAACCCACGTTTCCGCTAATTTTAGCTGTGGGCTTGTTCACAATTTTTACGAGGGGGTGGTTGTTCATTTAATGGAGGGACTTGTAGTACCCGACTTGAACGATACAAAGTGCGACCTGGCACACCGTAACACCACTTGGAACAAGCGGGTAGCTATCTCAAAAAACAATCAACAACTAAAAAAACTGCGACCTGGCATGTAGTAGTACACAATTTTAAACGATTGTTTTGATGGAGTGAAAAAGGAAAACTACCCCACTACGTATATATAGGCCGGAGCCTCCGCGATTGCTTGCTAGGGTTGCTCTATTCACACACTCTCATCCTCTCCAGATCTAAACAAGATAGGGGTAGTAAGACTGTCTTTCTCCCTTAAAAAACACTGGCTTTCTATCCTCACTGCTGGTTACAGATCCGGACGTATCCCCCTCCGCCGGTGAAGGGGAGGAGGAACAGTGTTTAGGCCGTCGTCGACAGCAAGGGAGGAGACCCACTGTCGGCCGCACCGTTATCTCTAGCCGAGCGCCGGCGCGGGAGGTCCTCCGATCCCTTCGTCGTTGCCTGTGGGAGGATCCGGCCTCCCGCGGCCCACCTATCCACATCCCAACGACCTTCAGGTATATCTTCGTTCGAAACCGCCATAGCTCTACTTCCCAAGCTCGCTACGTCGCTGCATGTGCATCATTTTCTACCTCTCAGCCCCTCTCGATCGGATGGTCCAATGTCACATTTTTTTCTTCTATTGTTAGAGGTAAAGCTACTTCATGGAGTCGAATCTTGTACTCCCTCCGTCCGAAAATACTTGTCATTGAAATGGATGTATCTAGACGTATTTTAGTTCTAGACACATCCATTTTGATGACAAGTAATTCGAGACGGAGGGAGTACTTGGTTCAAACAAGAAATAAAGTGGGGGTGGGGGAATTTAGTATGTACATCGGACTTGGTACAAACAGGAAGGAAAGGGGGTGAAAGTAGTACAGACCGGTCATCCAACCGGTCTCTTGGTCGAAAAGGGAAATATAGGGGTAACACTGTACACAGTGGTATGACCAGGACTAGATTTGTTATCCACACATAGGAGTAGGTGGCTAGAGTGAACAAAAATGGGACCAACCCAGATATGTTTCTTGGATGTTTGTTTCTCGGGGCAACAAACTATGAATCACCACGTTATGCCCCTGTTTACGTACATGGTGCTGGACTGCTGGTGCACCCACTGTCCCATGCCCTTATACCAAATATTTAGGCTCCGTTCGGAATAAAGGGGCAGAAAACATAGGTCTTGATGAAAATAGAGGAATAGGAAAGGAATGTAGGTATAAAACTATGGAACAGCGAACCAGAGGAAACTCTCAAGAGAATGTGTTCGGATGGACTACGAAATGTACAGATTTGTTTTTTTTTAGTAGCATGCTTGGCAGTATGAGATGCTATTTGTTTATTTAGCTGCACAGTGACTACTCTTGTCCTCACCTCACGTACCACACATAGGTTGATTTTTTTATTCTAGCAACACAGCACAGCAACCTGTCTAACACATGGCAGCGAGGGCCTGCCTTGGGCTTCTGCCCAAAAAATGAGCAGCGCGTGGATGTTTCTAATCCTATGGAATCAGTACTACCAGACCAGCTTTCCTATGAAACACTATTCACCTTTCCCGTGTTCCAAACGGTTGGAAGGGAAAGAATACCGTAGGAATTATGTTCCTATGAAAATCCTGCACCAAACCTGTGAACCGAACGCAGCCTTAGTTGTTCTTAATCTAATGTCCCTGGTAAAAATGAAGTCATGCCACTGTTATAAGCCATGAAAAGTTTAACCAAATGTTTTTGCCTGTAATTGTTTGAGACTCTGACTGTTTCCTCTGTTCCTTTTTGTGCAAACAGGGATATCCAATTCACCTGGTTGCTGTTGTGACCTTTTGGTGCACTGCACAAAACTCTTCTTAAAAGAAGTGACTTTTGTGCTATTTAACTGGAATGTCAGAATGGAACAGTTGGTTCATTTTGGTGGAACTGCAAAAAGGGAGATCTGTGTTCCAATCCTCATCATCCATATTGGCGCCATAACCTTCCTTTAGGTAAGAATGATATTTAATGCATCTGTTCATCTCTATTTTCCGACTGCCATGAGAAAATAATGCTGTTTTTGACTAGTACACTTGTACTCCCTCACTGACAAAACCAATTTTGAATTAGAAGGCCAATCATGTACTTTGTTTCACCAACTGGTGAGGAGAAAGAGAAACAGAGCATGAAGAGGAAGAAGAAGAAGAATAAACAGTGCCAAGGCGATCTTGCTGAAGCCAGAGGCCTTAGTCGAGGCCATTCAAGGGCTCCGGCAACGACTACCTTACATGTGAGACGATCCTCCAGGGAGCCCTTCCACTTCTGCGGTCTCACTTAATTAATTAGGAGTACTTAAGTACCACTAATTTATTACTGCCTAATTTTCCCGTTGGAGTTAAACAAATCTTTAGTAGGACCCTATGTTGAATCATGTACGTGTGTATGTTTGTCTATGGAGGTGAATCATGTGGTGGATCAGGGAGGGAATATTATTAGTGTCATGACATAATAGTGCTATTCTTTTGCATGTCAATTTATTGCCATTGGTTCAATGAGGCAATGTTTTGCGTATTGTCCATCATGAATTTGATGCTACTGTTTGAGTAATATGCTAATGTCTTCCTATCCTTTCTCACTAAGCAAATGAAGGTTTCACCTTGTTCCTACTTGTGCAAACAGGGATCATGTTGTGCCAATCATACATTTTAGTGGAACTACACAAGACAATACAATGAACTGTATCCCAGCTAGTGCTTTAACTCTGCTGGAAGTTCTTGATAATCTTTCGATATAATCTTAGCACTGGTAAACAAGAGTGATTTCAACCATACATTTGAAGTGCACAAAAATATATACTATTGTGTGATTCCAGTGAGTGCTTTATCATCCCTTATGGGACTACAGGAATAAGCTTTTTTTCTCAGGTTGGTACGGGCCTAAGGCCTTCATCCATATTAGTTTGCTGTCACCTCTATTTGTATCGTGCTACTGTCATGAGAAACTCCTTTATTTTTGCACGTTAAAGTTTTGCAACCTATGATAAATGGCAATGCTTTGAGTGTTGAGTTGAGCTAATTGGCACTGATTAAATAAACTAATATCTCTCTTTAAGGAAGACTACTATCTTGCTAACTTTACCCATTAAGATAATGAGGGTGCTTCTACTTGTTAGTGTATGTTTCATCAACTAGTCCCACTATTACAGTAATATCACTCTCTCAATATATGTCCCAACAGGGATGCTCGATTTTGGTGGAACTGCGCAAAAACTTTGCGTGCTTCATTGCCTCGACAGCTTCCGTCCTTTCCTGTCAGTCACTAATCTCCGCTTGCTTTCTTCCTTTGCTGTCAGTCGCTTGGCTTATCTCGGCTTCCAGTCAAAGGAAATAGTAATTGATATGCTACCTCACACAGGTTGGTACTGGTCTTTATCCTGATTATTGTGCCTGTCATATGTATTGGTAATTTGGTATTGTGCTACTGTTTGCCGATTTCATAAAGGAGTAATTTGGAGCCTGAACTCGCAGGCAAATCATTACATCGGGTGATTTCAGTAGAACTGCACAAAATGATCAGATGGACAGGTACTTATGTTGCTGCTATGTACTCCAAAGTTCACTCAGACAAGCATCGATGTTGACAAGAAGTGCCTATATTCATTCGAGTATCAACCGGCGTCAACCAATTGTCAAACTCCAAGTATTAGGAGAGTGAACGCCAAAAATATTGCTTGGTGCATAGCCCAGAAAAACGCAGTCCAGTCTTTGGTCCCAACTTGTGCCTTTTGGTTATCGGCACATATGGTAGCGGACTATATGGCATGGAGTCTAAAGATTCCAGAAAAGTTGGTTGACGCGTATATTCATCTGGCACCTAATCAGTCTGCACGCCAAGGATGCTCCATTTCAGTTGAACTGCACAAAAAATTTGGGTGGTTCATTTTCTCAACCGCCTCCTTTCTCGTCTGCAATGTAGAATTTTGGCGAGATACAGGACCAAGATGAGCCAGTAAACTAGTTGGATGAAAGTAGTGGCCAAGTTGCTCAAACCTCCCTCGGCACGAGGCCACTATTTGAGGATAAACCTACAAGCAAAGTTCAGATTGTCTGTGCTGCCTCTTATGTACTCGAAAGTTTACTCGTACAAGAACTAATTTTAGCAAGAAGTACCTGCGATTGAACACCATTTACCAGTCTATACCCTAGGTAATTAAAGTTCGTCCATGGATCATATTGGTTGTGATCTCAATCATTTGGATGCATAAACATACTGAACATGTGTATATCTGAATCTTTTTGTGAATATGTATGAATATTGTCGTGTGATCTATCAATCATTTGGATGCATAGATATGCTGAGCTTGTGTATATATGAATCTTTTTGAGTTGTTGATAGTGAATGTTGGCTATGAATATGAACGTGTCCTGTGAACCTGAGTTTGATATGAATGTTTACCTTTTCTGTTGTATTTGTGTGTGAACTTGTTAGTATGCCTACTGTGGGGTATAAAATGTAGGTCTCTTATAAAAGTAATGCTGTGTCCAATTTATGTTTTCCCTTCTAACCCCATTATATATATTTATATTATTACTATTATTGTATATTTTATAGAGACTTATATATACATTATAAAAACATCCCACGTGTTATTAACTTATAAAAGTAAATGTTTAACGGAAGTTGGCAAGGAAAATCCTGGTTGTTTTTGACTCACAGGCAAGGAAAATCCTGGTGATTGCGTACAAAAGCTTGCGAAGATTTTAAGGACCAATTTAATAATAACGCGCTCATTTTTATTTTGAGCAATAACTCACTAATTTCTTAATTCTATATATATAATGTGCCTCTCCGGTTTATTCTTTGATATTAATTGCTCCCTCTAACATAACATTATATATATAACGAGCCCACCTAATAAGTGTATTTCAAGGAAGTGCAAATGGGCTGGGATTTCTTAGAAAATATAAATGGGCCTGATTGACGCAAAATTATTTGTTCACCCAGCCCAGCAAATGGACTGTACATTCTAGAAAACATGGGTTAAATATATGCCACATTTTTGCAGGCTGACATGTGGGCCAATAGGTTGAAGCCTACGCAAGGTGTTGTCAACTTGGTCAACAAATGATTGTGTTATCCACAGCCATTGGATTTATATCCAACGGCCGGCATGCACCTTCAATCTCTCGTCTTCTTCCTCCAGCGTCGCCGGGACCGCCTGGTCCGGCCTCCGGCGGCTAGCGGCTCTGCTTAGACGCATCGCTGCGAAGCGCTACCCCACCGCTGGCCAGGCTATCCCTCCACCCCTCGACACCTCCTGTTATTCTCCACAGACTACAGCCCCACGCTGCAACAGAACCAGTTATAACCCTTCTCCTCCTCTCAATCTACGACTCCACTGCCGCGTTTTCCCATCTCCGAGTCGTTCCCGTCCGGGGCCTCGCCGTCGTCCATCGCCTTGCTGCGTTCGGTGCGGCGTGGTCGACAAACGAGAGTCATCGGAAGAGGACTGTACGTGGAGAGCCTGACGGCTGGGACCCACGAGGTCCATGGTCGCACGCAAGGAAAGTTCCTCCTTATTAAGCTGAAAAAAATGTTTCCTCCACCTGACAGCTAGGACCCACCGGCTGTATCTTCGCACGGAAGGAAGTGCCTCCTTGTTTTGCGAAAAAAATTATTCATCCCGTTGACAGCTGGGACCCGTCAGATTTGGTGACTGACTTGTGGGCCTACTAAGCGGACGTGTACGCACGGCTTTGTCAACTTAATCAACAAATGATTCTAGCAGCTGGACCGTTTGATGTTAATCCAACAGCCGTGCTCCTTCTTCAACCTCTGTTCTTGCTCCTGTCTCCCGTGGGCGGCACCGCGGCTGTGCTGCCGCGCACCCGAACCAGTGAAGTTTCCCACTCCTCTCCATCTATGACTCCACTGCCCCGTCTTCCCCATCTCCGGGTCGTTCCAGTCTGGGTGCACTCGGCACAGTGTGATCAATGTGGTCAACAACCGAGAGTCATCGGAAGATGACTGTACGTGAGAGGCTGACAGTGGGGACGCACCACGCCCATTGACGCATGCATGCAACGGAACGCGGCAAGGTCAATGTGGTCAGGGAACGACTTCCATCGGAAGAATACTGTACGTCGAGAGTCTCAGCTGGGTCCACGGCCGCAGCAAGTAAGTGCCTCCTTATTACGCGGAAAATAATGATTCCTCCAACTGACAGCAGGGACCCACTGGACGGGCCACCGTATTTTGCGAAAAAAACGTTTGCCCCCTGACTGCTGGGACCCACCTGACGGGCCACCGTATATCACGAAAAAAAACGTTCGCCCTGCTGTCAGCTCGGACCCACCGGAAGTGCCTCCTTATTACGCACAAAAAAATGAATACTCCCCGGCTAGCTGGGACCCACCTTGGTGGGAGGCTGACTTGTGGGCCTACTAAGTTGACGGGGACGAAGGGCTTTGTCAACTTAGTCAATATGAACGATTCTAGCTCCAGTGACCGTACGATGTCCATCCAACAGCCGTAGTGCTTCTTCAACCTCTGGTCTTCTTGCTCCAGCCGCCCAAAGCAGCGCCGGTCGTGCCGCATGCTCCTGCCTCCCGTGGCTGGCTGTGGTGCCGCGGAGGCCTCACCGCCCCCTACTATTCCCACCGCTAGCCAGGCCCTGCGGCGACGGCAGCCTCACACCGCAGCCGAACCAGTGAACCCTCGTACTCCTCTCCGCGCGGGCTTCCACTGCTGCATCTTCCCCGGCTCCGCGTCGTCCCCTTCCTAGGCCTCGCCGTCGTCCACCGCCGTGGTGCTCTCCGCGTGGCGTGGTCAACGTGGTCAAGGAACGACTTCCATCGGAAGAGCACTGTACGTGGAGAGGCTGACAGCTGGGTCCACGGCCACAGCCCAGTTTTTTTGTGATTTGCCAAGTAAGTCGCTTTGTCAGGCATGTTGCGCTGCAAATCTTTCAAGACGAGGAGAGCTTTCATTCGGCTGGCCGAGAAAATGGCCCATCAGTAATGAGAAATGGGCTGTACACTTTTAAAACACATCAAACTGGCAATTAGTTTCAAATATCTTTTTTTATTTCGAGATTTTAAATTACATTAATTTTTATGCGAGGAGAATTTGTTGGATTTTATATTGATATACATTTGTTTTTAAAATCAGTTTGAATGTGAGTTGAAATTTCGGGATTAAAAACAGTTCGGACCGCATCGAAATATGAAAAATTTCGTATATTTTTTTAACCGTGGCCACAATATGGTTGTAATGCTAACAAAAAGAATATGGGCTCCAAAAAAACCTTAATAATTAGCAAATGGGCTGTAAATTATTAGAAATAATGGCAGATGGGTTGTATGCTATTTTCCACAGATTTGAGGCTTTGCTAAAAAAAGGTTGACACACAAGCAGTGACTCTTGGATGGCCATCCAACGGCCGTCGTGCTTCTTCAATCTCTGCTCTTCCTGCTTCAGCCGCTCAAACAAGCGCCGGCGGGATTGCCTCCTCCCTCCTCCCCGCGGCCGGCTCTGCTGCCACGCAGGCCTCACCGCCCCACCATACTCCCATCGCTGGCCTAGCCATCCCTCTACTCACCCACACCTGCTGTTATTCTCCGGCGACGGCAGACGAACCAGTAAACCCTCGTACAATCGTACTCCCCTCTGCGTGGGAAACAACTGCCGAGTCTTCCCTGCCTCCGTGTTGTTCCCTTCCTAGGCCTCGCCGTCGTCCACCGCCCTGGTGCTCTCGGCGCGGCCTGGTCAACGTGGTCAACGACCGACATGCATCTGAAGTGGACTGTACGTGGAGAGGCCGACATCTGGGTCCATGGCGGCACGCAAGGAAATGCCTCCTTATTACGTGCAAAATAATGATTCCTCCACCTGACATCAGGGACCCACCGAAAGGGCCTCTGTATTTCGCGAAAAAACGTTACTGCCGCTGACAGCTCGGACCCACCAGCTATATCTTCGCAGGCAAGGAAGTGCCTCCTAATTACGCACAAAAAAATGAATACTCCCCCTGTTAGCTGGGACCCGGTATAGTGGCAGGCTGACTTGTGGGCCTACTAAGTTGACGGGGACGGAGGGCTTTGTCAACTTAGTCAATATGCACAATTCTAGCTCCAGTGACCGTACGATGTCCATCCAACGGCCGTAGTGCTTCTTCAACCTCTGGTCTTCTTGCTCCAGCCGCCCAAACCAGCGCCGGTCGTGCCTCGTGCTCCTGCCTCTCGTGGCTGGATGCGATGCGGCGGAGGCCTCACCGCCCCCTACTACTCCCACCGCTGGCCAGGCCATCCCTCTACTCACCCACACCCCCTGTTATTCTGCGGCGATGGCAGCCTCACACCGCACCGAACCAGTGAACCCTCGTACTCCTCAACGCGTGGGCATCCACTGCCACGTCTTCCCCGGCTCCATGTCGTCCCCTTCCTAGGCCTCGCCGTCGTCCACCGCCCTGGTGCTCTCGGCGCGGCGTGGTCAACGTGGTCAAGGAACGGCTTCCATCGGACGTGGACTGTACGTGGAGAGGCTGACAGCTGGGTCCATGGCCGCAGCAAGTGCCTCCTTATTACGCGCAAAATAATTATTCCTCCATCTGACAGCGGGGACCCACCGGATGGGCCACCGTATTTTGCAAAAAAAACGTTTGCCCCTGACTGCTGGGACCCCCCGGCTACATCTTCGCACGCAAGGAAGTGCGTCCGGGCAAAAAAAACGATTCGCCCCCCTGACAGCTGGGACCCACCAGCTACATCTTCGCAGGCAAGGAAGTGCCTGACAGTCGAGACCCACCTGTTCGAAGCGTAAGTAGCGTTGTCATTCTGGTCGTGAACGTGTACGTACATATATACTGGTGGATGTAGTGGTGCGCACGTGTCGTAGTAGAGGCGCGTACGTGTCGTAGTAGAGGCGCGCACGTAGCATGTACACGTACGTACAGCGGCCAGGGTGCAAGAAAGAAAATACGGCCACGTATGTGTACATACGGGCGGGGTCTCGAACGCCTACTCGCGCATACGTACGACCAGGGCTCGTGTACATGGCTGGGTCAAAACGGAGAAACAGCGTCATGGCAACAGAATGCAACGGAGAAACGGAGAAACAGCGGCCACCTGTTCATGGGGAGGCAACGGAATGCGTCGTGTTCATGGGGAGGCAACGGAATGCGTCGTGTTCATCGGGAGGCAACGGAACGCGTGGGAGCCAACCGGCTGGGTCGGAACGGAATGCGTGGTCGTGTTCATCGAGAGGGCTTGGACAGAACAGGCGATGGAAACGAGGCCTGGCGTACCGCACAACGGAGGAAACGGACCTCCTACGTTCGGAACGGGGTCCTGTTGATCGGGAGGGGTCTGGCGTACCGCAAAACGGAGGAAACGGACCTCCTACGGTCGAAACGGGGGTCCTGTTGATCGGGAGGGGTGTGGCGTACCGCAAAAC
>NC_057802.1:589388851-589391714 GCF_018294505.1 Triticum aestivum
GAAGGAATCGCTCGATCGGGTTCAGTTAACAGCCATCGATCGATCGCTCGGGTTCAGTAACGCGTAGCCTGCAGTGCAATCGCTCGGGTTCAGTTAGAGCCCAACGCCTTGCTCGGGTTCAGTTAGAGCCAACGCCTCGCACACACGCGCGTACGTGTACGAGAGAAACATGCATCGCTCGGTCCTCGACCTCCCACCATAACCGGGAACTCCTCGAAATTTTCCTCGCCTCGCTTCTACCACGGTTTTTTCCGTCATGGACGGCCCAAATAATGTCATGCAGCTGCGTCTCCAGCCCGCCCAGGACAAAAAGCCCATTTTCTGTCATGATTTTTTGTCATAGAAGTAGGAGCCCACCACATCTATGATGATACCGGGTTCTGTCACAATTATCGTCATAGATGTGTCATATGTATGACAGAAAAAAAATTCGTTCTGCCCAAAATGTCACAGATGTGTCTTTTTTTTGTAGTGGTACCGTGCGTTCGGTACTTGATCGGTTGGGTCGCGAAGACGTTTGACTACATCAACCGCGTTACTTAACGCTTCCGCTTTCGGTCTACGAGGGTACGTGGACACACTCTCCCGCTCGTTGCTATGCATCACATCGATAGATCTTGCGTCATCGTAGGTAAAATTTTGAAAATATTGCGGTCCCCAACATTTTTTTCATATATGTCTTAATTTTTTATTTTGGTTGTTAGTAGATATCGATTTTAGGTTAGTGCATTTTAGGTTAGTGGAGAGGAAAAAGGAAAATAAGGAAAAAGAAGAAAAGAGGAAGAAGGAAGAAGAAGAAAAAGATGGAGAGGAAAAAGGAAAATAAGAAGAGGAAGAAGGAGGAGAAGAAGGAGAAGACGAGGAGAGGAAGAAGAGGAGAGTGCTACCTCTTGAGCACTGCGTTGGTTTTCCCTTGAAGAGGAAAGGGTGATGCAGCAAAGTAGCGTAAGTATTTCCCTCAGTTTTTGACAACCAAGGTATCAATCCAGTAGGAGGCCACGGACGAGTCCCTCGCACCTACACAGACAAATAAATCCTCGCAACCAACGCAATAAAGGGGTTGTCAATCCCTTCACGGTCACCTACGAGAGTGAGATCTGATAGATAGGATAAGATAATATTTTTGGTATTTTTATGATAAAGATGCAAAGTAAAGAAAGCAAAATAAAGACGGCGCTAGAAATAGCTTGTTGCCGGGAGATTAATATGATAGAAAATAGACCCGGGGGCCATAGGTTTCACTAGTGGCTTCTCTCAAGAGCATAAGTATTATGATGGGTGAACAAATTACTGTTGAGCAATTGATAGAATTGAGCATAGTTATGAGAATAGCTAGGTATGATCATGTATATAGGCATCACGTCTGAGACAAGTAGACCGACTCCTGCCTGCATCTACTACTATTACTCCACACATCGACCGCTATCCAGCATGCATCTAGAGTATTAAGTTCATAAGAACAGAGTAATGATTTAAGAAAGATGACATGATGTAGAGGGATAAATTCATGCAATATGATATAAACCCCATCTTGTTATCCTCGATTGCAACAATACAATACGTGCCTTGATGCCCCTACTGTCACTGGGAAAGGACGCCGCAAGATTGAACCCAAAGCTAAGCACTTCTCCCATTGCAAGAAAGATCAATCTAGTAGGCCAAACCAAACTGATAATTCGAAGAGACTTGCAAAGATAACCAATCATACATAAAAGAATTCAGAGAAGATTCAAATATTGTTCATAGATAAACTTGATCATAAACCCACAATTCATCGGTCTCAACAAACACACCGCAAAAGAAGATTACATCGAATAGATCTCCACAAGAGAGGGGGAGAACATTGTATTGAGATCCAAAAAGAGAGAAGAAGCCATCTAGCTAATAACTATGGACCCGAAGGTCTGAGGTAAACTACTCACACATCATCGGAGAGGCTATGGTGTTGATGTAGACGCCCTCCATGATCGATGCCCCCTCCGGCGGAGCTCCGGAAAAGGCCCCAAGATGGGATCTCACGGGTACAGAAGGTTGCGGCTGTGGAATTAGGTTTTTGGCTCCGTATCTGATCGTTTGGGGGTACGTAGGTATATATAGGACGAACAAGTACGTCGGTGGAGCAACGTGGGCCCACGAGGGTGGAGGGCGCACCACCCTACCTCGTGCCTGCCTGGTAGCTTTCTTGGCATAGGGTCCAAGTCCTCTGTATCACGTTCGTTCCGAAAATCACGTTCCCGAAGGTTTCATTCCGTTTGGACTCCGTTTGATATTCTTTTTCTGCGAAACTCTGAAATAGGCAAAAAACAGCAATTCTGGGCTGGGCCTCCGGTTAATAGGTTAGTCCCAAAAATAATATAAAAGTGTATAATAAGGCCCAATAATGTCCAAAACAGAATATAATATAGCATGAAGAAATCAAAAATTATAGATACGTTGCAGACGTATCAGAGAGAAAAAATAAGAAGGGGAAGAAGAAGAAAAAAGAAAAGAAGAAGAAGAAGAAGGAATAGAGAAGAAGAAGAAAAAATAGAATACTATTATTCTGTTTTTTCTTCTTCTCCTCTATTCCTTCTTTTTCTCCTCTTTTTTCTTCTTCTATTTTTTCTTCTTCTCCTCTATTCCTTCTTCTTCTCCTTTTTTTATCTTCTTCTTCTTCCTCTTCTTATTTTTTATCAGGAACGAGGGTGTCGAGGATCGTCGTGCAGTCGAGGGTCGGGAACTAGGGTAGAGGGTCGAGGGTCACCGAGGGGTCGAGGTTCGAGGATCACCGAGGGGTCGAGGATCGAGGATCGCCAAGGGGTCGAGGGTCGAGGGTCATCGTGGGGTCGAGGGTCGAGGATCTCCGAGGGGTCAAGGGTCGAGG
>NC_057802.1:589391979-589412040 GCF_018294505.1 Triticum aestivum
GGGTCGAGGGTCGTCAGGGGTCCAGAGTCATCGAGGGGTCGAGGGTCGAGATTTATCAAGAATGCCCCCATTATGGATGTGCACAAGTTGATCCAATTTTTTTTCTGATCTCATCTATATATATATATATATATATATATATCATGAATTTTAGCAAAGGCCTTCAAAATAGCGATATTCAGAAGGCTCTTGCTGAACTTTTTACCAAAAAGCAAATTATTCTATCGGGAACTCCGTTCCAAAATAACTTTGAAGAGCTTCGTACCATTATGCGCCTGTCATTTCCGGCTAATGATGAATTCATGGTTTTCTTGAATCCTTTTACACTAGACAACATGACATATAGAAGGTTAGATGAGATCAGGAAAAATATGGACCATTTTCTGCATATCCAGAATGGCGCCATTTTGTTAAATCCCTTGTTTGACATTCATGAGAGAGGCGGTCCGACGTCGGACATTCATGCGAGAACTCGGTAACTCTTCAACACGAGGGGGGACGTCGATCAACCCCCTCTCGCCCAACCAAAATAAGGAACAAGAAGAAAAGAGGAAGAAGGAAGAAGGAAGAAGGAAGAAGAAGAAAAAGAAGCATACATCATCTTTGCAATGATTTTCATAGCATTTTGTGTGATTTTCTTTTGAGAAACATGCCTACTTAATTATGTTTCTGCCATGTCCAATAAATTCCACTAAGTCCATGGCGCCTAAGAAGAGGCCGTCTGCAAGAGCTTTTCGCCGTGCTCAAGAGCGATGGGAGGAGACTGTCAGCAAGTTCCGAAGGGAGATGCGGAGAAAAGGGCGGACGTAGAGGAGATCTGCAATAGGTTTCCCAGCTTGCAGATGTGCGTCAACCACGCTAGGGACCTCATCGCCGTGTCTACGGATGATGAGAAGAAGACTATGTTCCCCGGCGGCCGTGGAATTCCTCATGTCGATGTTTTCCTTTGTGCTATGAATGAAGCGGAGAACTCACCAGATCCGCGTCAGCGTGCTAGGTGGTACGAGTACCGCTCCCGCCATCACGCCCCTCCAGCTCCAGTGGAATGTCTCATTGGCGTCATGGTCGCTGTACCAGCTGCAGCGGAGCATGTGATTGTCCACTCTAACAGCAAGGGAGAGAGCAGTGAAGATGAGGAGGAGGAGGAGGAGGAGGAGGAGGAGGGGGGGATGAGGAGGAGGAGGATGAGGAGGAGGAGGAGGAAGAGTCCAGCGAGGGGGACAATGAGCCAGGTGCGGACGTGGTGGGGGAGGTGGAGGACGACAGCAAGAAGGAGCGGATGGTGGTGGAGGTGGAGGAGGATCAGCGAGGGGGAGGGGAAGGTGGCGCAACAGCTGCAGCTGCCTACCAACGACGACCTGTACATGGTGGCGCTGGGGATCCCGCAGCTCGGTGACAGTAGGATGCCAATCGAGGTGGAGACCTACGTCCGCATCGGCATTCGCCACTCTGACCGCATCAAGAAGATGAAGGAGATGCAGAAATGAAGAAATGCAGAGTGTCAGTTAGTTAAGTGTAAGTGTTTAAATTGAGTATGCTTTTGCAGACAATGTTTAAGTTAAGTTATGTACTGCAGAACTCCATGTGATGTACTGAAGCAATGCTTGCCTTTTGCAGTCTGTTAAGTTAAGTCAGATGGTTGCCTCTTGCTGTTAAGCAATGAGATGTTTAAGCAGAAATGTTTTCCTCTCTGTTGCATTCCACAAAATGATGAGTGGAGAACCCAGGCCTATGAGAATGCCAAACTGTTTAAAGAAAAAGTTAAAAGATGGCATGACAAAAGGGTACAAAAGCGTGAGTTTAATGTAGGTGATTATGTTTTCTTATATGCTACCTCTTGAGCACTGCGTTGGTTTTCCCATGAAGAGGAAAGGGTGATGCAGCAAAGTAGCGTAAGTATTTCCCTCAGTTTTTGAGAACCAAGGTATCAATCCAGTAGGAGGCTACACACGAGTCCCTCGCACCTACACAAACAAATAAATCCTCGCAACCAACGCGATAAGGGGTTGTTAATCCCTACACGGTCACTTACGAGAGTGAGATCTGATAGATATGATAAGATAATATTTTTGGTATTTTTATGATAAAGATGCAAAGTAAAATAAAAGGCAACGAAAATAACTAAGTGTTGGAAGATTAATATGATGGAAAATAGACCCGGGGGCCATAGGTTTCACTAGTGGCTTCTCTTGAGAGCATAAGTATTTACGGTGGGTGAACAAATTACTGTTGAGTAATTAACAGAATTGAGCATAGTTATGAGAATATCTAGGCATGATCATGTATATAGGCATCACGTCCGAAACAAGTAGACCGACTCCTGCCTGCATCTACTACTATTACTCTACACATCAACCGCTATCCAGCATGCATCTAGAGTATTAAGTTCATAAGAACAGAGTAACGCTTTAAGCAAGATGACATGATGTAGAGGGATAAACTCATGCAATATGATATAAACCCCATCTTGTTATCCTCGATGGCAACAATACAATACGTGCCTTGCGGCCCTACTGTCACTGGGAAAGGACACCGCAAGATTGAACCCAAAGCTAAGCACTTCTCCCATTGCAAGAAAGATCAATCTAGTAGGCCAAACCAAACTGATAATTCGAAGAGACTTGCAAAGATAACCAATCATACATAAAAGAATTCAGAAGATTCAAATATTGTTCATAGATAAACTTCATCGTAAACCCACAATTCATCGGTCTCAACAAACACACCGCAAAAGAAGATTACATCAAATAGATCTCCACAAGAGAGGGGGAGAACATTGTATTGAGATCCAAAAAGAGACAGGAAGCCATCTAGCTAATAACTATGGACCCGAAGGTCTGAGGTAAACTACTCACACTTCATCGGAGAGGCTATGGTGTTGATGTAGAAGCCCTCTGTGATCGATGCCCCCTCCGGCGGAGCTCCGGAACCGGCCCCAAGATGGGATCTCACGGGTACAGAAGGTTGCGGCGGTGGAATTAGGTTTTTGGCTCCATATCTGGTAGTTTGGGGGTACGTAGGTATATATATAGGAGGAAAGAGTACGTCGGTGGAGCAACGTGGGGCCCACGAGGGTGGAGGGCGCGCCCAGGGGGTAGGCGCACCCCCCTACCTCGTGGCTTCCTGGTAGCTTTCTTGACGTAGGGTCCAAGTCCTCTGGATCACGTTCGTTCCGAAAATCACGTTCCCGAAGGTTTCATTCCGTTTGGACTCCGTTTGATATTCTTTTTCTGCAGAACTCTAAAATAGGCAAAAAAACCAGCAATTCTGGGCTGGGCCTCCGGTTAATAGGTTAGTCCCAAAAATATTATAAAAGTGTATAATAAAGCCCAATAATGTCCAAAACAGAAGATAATATAGCATGGAGCAATCAAAAATTATAGATACGTTGGAGACGTATCAAGCATCCCCAAGCTTAATTCCTGCTCGTCCTCGAGTAGGTAAATGATAAAAACCGAATTTTTGATGTGGAATGCTACTTGGCATAATTTCAATGTAATTCTTCTTAATTGTGGTATGAATATTCAGATCCGAAAGATTCGAGATAAAAGTTCAATATTGACATAAAAATAATAATACTTCAAGCATACTAACTACGCAATTATGTCCTCTCAAGATAACATGGCCAAAGAAAGTTCATGCCTACAAAATCATATAGTTTAGTCATGCTCCATTTTCGTCACACGAGAATGCTCTCATCATGCATAACCCCGATGACAAGCCAAGCAATTGTTTCATACTTTAGTAACCTCAGACTTTTTCAACCTTCACGCAATACATGAGCGTGAGCCATGGATATAGCACTATGGGTGGAATAGAATATGATGATGGGGGTTATGTGGAGAAGACAAAAAAGGAGAAAGTCTCACATCAACGAGGCTAATCAATGAGCTATGGAGATGCCCATCGATTGATGTTAATGCAAGGAGTAGGGATTGCCATGCAACGGATGCACTAGAGCTATAAATATATGAAAGCTCAACAAAAGAAACTAAGTGGGTGTGCATCCAACTTGCTTGCTCACGAAGACCTAGGGCACTTGAGGAGGCCCATTGTTGGAATATACAAGCCAAGTTCTATAATGAAAAATTCCCACTAGTATATGAAAGTGACAAAACAAGAGACTCTCTATTATGAAGATCATGGTGCTACTTTGATGCACAAGTGTGGTAAAAGGATAGTAACATTGTCCCTTCTCTCTTTTTCTCTAATTTTTTTGGCCTTCTCTTTTTTTTATGGCCTTTCTCTCTTTTTTTTTATTCCTCACTTGGGACAATGCTCTAGAAAATGATGATCATCACACTTCTATTTATTTACAACTCAATGATTACAACTCGATACTAGAACAAAGTATGACTCTATATGAATGCCTCCGGCGGTGTACCGGGATATGCAGTGAACCAAGAGTGACATGTATGAAAGAATTATGAACGGTGGCTTTGCCACAAATACTATGTCAACTACATGATCATGCAAAGCAATATGACAATGATGAGCGTGTCATGATAAACGGAACGGTGGAAAGTTGCATGGCAATATATCTCGGAATGGCTATGGAAATGCCATAATAGGTAGGTATGGTGGCTGTTTTGAGGAAGATATAAGGAGGTTTATGTGTGAAAGAGCGTATCATATCACAGTGCTTGGATGCACCGGCGAAGTTTGCACCAACTCTCAATGTGAGAAAGGGCAATGCACGGTACCGAAGAGGCTAGCAATGGTGGAAAGGTGAGAGTGCGTATAATCCATGGACTCAACATTAGTCATAAAGAACTCACATACTTATTGCAAAAATCTACAAGTCATCAAAAACCGAGCACTACGCGCATGCTCCTAGGGGATAGATTGGTAGGAAAAGACCATCGCTCGTCCCCGACCGCCACTCATAAGGAGGACAATCAAAGAACACCTCATGTTTCAAATTTGTTACATAACGTTTACCATACGTGCATGCTACGGGACTTGCAAACTTCAACACAAGTATTTCTCAATTTCACAACAACTTAACTAACACAATTTTAATATTACTACCTGCATGTCTCAAAACAATCATCAAACATCAAACTTCTCTTAGTATTCAACGCACTCATAAGAAAGTTTTTACTATTCTTGAACACCTAGCATATTAGGATTATTTAAGCAAATTACCATGCTATTTAAGACTCTCAAAATAATCTAAGTGAAGCATGAGAGATCAATAGTTTCTATAAAACAAATCCACCACCGTGCTCTAAAAGATATAAGTGGAGTACTAGAGCAAAAACTATATAACTCAAAAGATATAAGTGAAGCACATAGAGTATTCTAATAATTTCCGAATCATGTGTGTCTCTCTCAAAAGGTGTGTACAAAAAAGATGATTGTGGTAAACTAAAAGGCAAAGACTCAAATCATACAAGACGCTCCAAGCAAAACACATATCATGTGGTGAATAAAAATATAGCTCCAAGTAAAGTTACCGATGGAAGTAGACGAAAGAGGGGATGCCTTCCGGGGCATCCCCGAGCTTTGGCTTTTAGGTGTCCTTATATTATCTTGGGGCTGCCATGGGCATCCCCAAGCTTAGGCTCTTTCCACTCCTTGTTCCATAATCCATCAAATCTTTCACCCAAAACATGAAAACTTCACAACACAAAACTCAGCAGAAAATCTCGTGAGCTCCGTTAGTGAAAGAAAACAAAAGACCACTTCAAGGTACTGTAATGAACTCATTATTTATTTATATTGGTGTCAAACCTACTGTATTCCAACTTCTCTATGGTTTATAAACTCTTTTACTAGCCATAGATTCATTAAAATAAGCAAACAACACACGAAAAACAGAATCTGTCAAAAACAGAACAGTCTGTAGTAATCTGTAACTAACGCAAACTTCTCGTACTCCAAAAAATCAGCCAAAATAGGACGACCTAGACAATTTGTTTATTGATCAGCAGCAATTGGAATCAATATTTTATCGCGTTCTGGTGATTTTTAACAATTATTTTTGTGAACAGAAAGTTTCTGGAATTTTCTGCAAGATCAAATAACTATCATCCAAGAAGATCCTATAGGTTTAACTTGGCACAAACACTAATTAAAACATAAAAACACATCTAACCAGAGGCTAGAACAAATATTTATTCCTAAACAGAAGCAAAAAGCAAAAAACTAAAAATAAAATTGGGTTGCCTCCCAACAAGCGCAATCGTTTAACGCCCCTAGCTAGGCATTGAAAATTTTAATGATGCTCACATGATAGACAAGAATTGAAGTGCAAAGAGAGCATCATAGAACACGTGATAAACACATCTAAGTCTAACATACTTCCTATGCATAGGCATCTTATAGGCAAACAAATGATCATAGCAAGCAAAAACTAGCATATCAAGGAAGTGGAAAGAAACAATAGCAATCTCAACGTAATGAGAGGTAATTTCGTAACATGAAAATTTGTACATCCATATTTTCCTCTCTCATAATAATTACATGTGGGATCATAAGAAAACTCAACAAAATAGCTATCACATAAAATATTTTCAACACAATCCACATGCATGCAAAGTTGACACTCTTCCAAAATAGTGGGATTAACATTAACTAAAGTCATGACCTCTCCAAACCCACTTTTATCAAAAATACCATAAGATTGAACATTCTCCAAATATGTTGGATCTAAAGTTGACACTCTTCCAAACCCACTTTCAATAATATTGCAAACACTATTATCAATCTCATATTCATCATGGGGCTTAAATAAATATTCAAGATCATAAGAAGAATCACCCCAACCATGATCATTGCAACAAATAGTAGTCATAGCAAAACTAGCATCCCCAAGCTTGGGGTTTTGCATATCATTAACACAATTGACATCAAGAGAATTTATAATAACCTCATTGCAATCATGCTTCTCATCGAAGGAGTTATCAAGTATGGGTGCAATAGCAACGATCTCATGTTTAACATAAGGAACTATAACAAATTCATCTTCATAAATATTGGCATCATGGCCACAAGAATAGCAAGCATCGTGTTCATCAAGGGATATTTCAATCAAATCATCGGAATCGTCATTATCTATAGATACATGCATATCATTATTTTCTTCCAAAGCAATAGTCATTCTCTCAATAAATTCTTTGACATAGACATTATGAGCATAGTTTTCATAGCAATAAGTATGTCAAATTTTCAGATTCGTAGAGAGTAATATCATACTTTTCAATCAAAGAAGCAACTTCATAAGCACCCTTAAAAGCAACAAATTCTTCAGTTTGTTTGATATCATAGTAACTATAAACACCCTTTGCATAAGAAGATAAGATTTCATTATCATTAAACTCACATAGGTAGGGGAGGTGTTTTTTAGGGTTCTTAGAGCAACAAGTAATATCATAAATTTCACAAAGATTCCAAGCATAACATAGCAATTTGTTTATTTGATTCCATAAGAGTTTCCCTTTCTCAGACAAATGGTGACGCACAAAATGAGCATGCTCATCTAAAGATTTCCCATCAACTAGGCTAGTTGGGGTTTCAGCACGAGCGCATAAGGATCGAAGATGACCCAAGTAGAACACTTTAAGTGGATCCATATCAATAGAGTTTTAGCAAGCAAAGATGCAAGCAAATAGAAGGCACGCGGAAACACAAACAAAAAGGCATACAGGAACAAGGCGAAGAAAAGGCGAATAAAGCGGCAAGGGTGAAGTGGGGGAGAGGAAAACGAGAGGCAAATGGCGAATAATGTAATGCGGGAGATAAGGGTTTGTGATGGGTACTTGGTATGTTGACTTTTGCGTAGACCTCCCCGGCAACGGTGCCAGAAATCCTTCTTGCTACCTCTTGAGCACTGCTTTGGTTTTCCCTTGAAGAGGAAAGGGTGATGCAGCAAAGTAGCGTAAGTATTTCCCTCAGTTTTTGAGAACCAAGGTATCAATCCAGTAGGAGGCTACACACGAGTCCCTCGCACCTACAAAAACAAATAAATCCTCGCAACCAATGCGATAAGGGGTTGTCAATCCCTACACGGTCACTTACGAGAGTGAGATCTGATAGATATGATAAGATAATATTTTTGGTATTTTTATGATAAAGATGCAAAGTAAAATAAAGGCAAAGAAAATAACTAAGTGTTGGAAGATTAATATGATGGAAAATAGACCCAGGGGCCATAGGTTTCACTAGTGGCTTCTCTCGAGAGGATAAGTATTTACGGTGGGTGAACAAATTACTGTTGAGCAATTGACAGAATTGAGCATAGTTATGAGAATGTCTAGGCATGATCATGTATATAGGCATCACGTCCGAAACAAGTAGACCGACTCATGCCTGCATCTACTACTATTACTCCACACATTGACCGCTATCCAGCATGCATCTAGATTATTAAGTTCATAAGTACAGAAAGCAAGATGACATGATGTAGAGGGATAAACTCATGCAATATGATATAAACCCCATCTTGTTATCCTCGATGGCAACAATACAATACGTGCCTTGCTGCCCCTACTGTCACTGGGAAAGGACACCGCAAGATTGAACCCAAAGCTAAGCACTTCTCCCATTGCAAGAAAGATCAATCTAGTAGGCCAAACCAAACTGATAATTCGAAGAGACTTGCAAAGATAACCAATCATACATAAAAGAATTCAGAAGATTCAAATATTGTTCATAGATAAACTTGATCATAAACCCACAATTCATCGGTCTCAACAAACACACCACAAAAGAAGATTACATCGAATAGATCTCCACAAGAGAGGGGGAGAACATTGTATTGAGATCCAAAAAGAGACAGGAAGCCATCTAGCTAATAACTATGGACCCGAAGGTCTGAGGTAAACTACTCACACTTCATCGGAGAGGCTATGGTGTTGATGTAGAAGCCCTCCGTGATCGATGCCCCCTCCGACGGAGCTCCGGAACAGGCCCCAAGATGGGATCTCACGGGTACAGAAGGTTGCGGCGGTGGAATTAGGTTTTTGGCTCCGTATCTGTTAGTTTGGGGGTACGTAGGTGTATATAGGAGGAAGGAGTACGTCGGTGGAGCAACGTGGGGCCCACGAGGGTGGAGGGCGCGTCCAGGGGGGTAGGCCCGCCCCCTACCTCGTGGCTTCCTGGTAGCTTTCTTGACGTAGGGTCCAAGTCCTCTGGATCACGTTCGTTCCGAAAATCACGTTCCCGAAGGTGTCATTCCGTTTGGACTCCGTTTGATATTCTTTTTCTGCGAAACTCTGAAATAGGCAAAAACAGCAATTCTGGGTTGGGCCTCCGGTTAATAGGTTAGTCCCAAAAATAATGTAGAAGTGTATAATAAAGCCCAATAATGTCCAAAACAAAAGATAATATAGCATGGAGCAATGAAAAATTATAGATACGTTGGAGATGTATCATTATACAACTCTTGTTTAAGATTTTTTGCAGGAAAACTTCTCTCTAAATGGGAAGGTCCTTACGTTATCGAGGAGGTCTATCGTTCCGGTGCCATAAAAATCAACAACTTCGAAGGCACAAATCCAAAGGTGGTGAACGGTAAAAGAATCAAACATTATATCTCAGGTAATCCCATAAATGTTGAAAATAATGTTATTGAAACCGTAACCCCGGAGGAATACATAAGGGACACTTTCCAGAATGTTTTAGACTCCGAAAAGGGATAGGTATTGTTGGGGAACGTAGTAATTTCAAAAAAATTCCTACGCACACGCAAGATCATGGTGATGCATAGCAACGAGAGGGGAGAGTGTTGTCCACGTACCCTCGTAGACCGAAAGCGGAAGCGTTAGCACAACGCGGTTGATGTAGTCGTACGTCTTCACGATCCGACCGATCAAGTACCGAACGCACGGCACCTCCGAGTTCAGCACACGTTCAGCCCGATTACGTCCCTCGAACTCCGGTCCAGCCGAGTGTTGAGGGAGAGTTTCGTAGCACGACGGCGTGGTGACAATGATGATGTTCTACTGACGCATGGCTTCGCCTAAGCACCGCTACAGTATTATCGAGGTGGACTATGGTGGAGGGGGCACCGCACACGGCTAAAAGATCAAACGATCAATTGTTGTGTCCTTGGGGTGCCCCCTGCCCCCGTATATAAAGGAGCAAGCGGGGAGGTGCAGCCGACCAGGGAGGAGGCACGCCAGGAGGAGTCCCACTCCCACCGGGAGTAGGACTCCCTCCCTTCCTTGTTGGACTAGGAGAGGAGAGGGAAGGAGAGAGGGGGGAAGGAAGGGGGGCGCCGCCCCCCCCCCCCCCTCCTTGTCCAATTCGTACTTGGGGGGGAGCGGCGCGCGACTGCCCCTTGGCCGCCTCTCCTCTTCCACCAATTGGGCCCATGAGGCCCAATAGCCTCCGAGGGGGTTCCGGTAACCCCCCGGTACTCCAGTATATATCCGATAACCCCCGGAACCATTCCGGTGTCCGAATATAGTCATCCAATATATCAATCTTCATGTATCGACCATTTCGAGACTCCTCGTCATGTCCATGATCACATCCGGGACTCCGAACAACCTTCGCTACATCAAAACATATAAACTCATAATATAACTGTCATCGAAACGTTAAGCGTGCGGACCCTACGGGTTCGAGAACTATGTAAACATGACCGAGACACGTCTCCGGTCAATAACCAATAACGGAACCTGGATGCTCATATTGGCTCCCACATATTCTACGAAGATCTTTATCGGTCAAACCGCATAACAACATACGTTGTTCCCTTTGTCATCGGTATGTTACTTGCCCGAGATTCGATCGTCGGTATCTCCATACCTAGTTCAATCTCGTTACCGGCAAGTCTCTTTACTCGTTCCGTAATACATCATCCCACAACTAACTCATTAGTTGCAATGCTTGCAAGGCTTAAGTGATGTGCATTACAGAGAGGGCCCAGAGATACCTCTCCGACAATCGGAGTGACAAATCCTAATCTCGAAATACGCCAACCCAACAAGTACCTTTGGAGACACCTGTAGAGCACCTTTATAATCACCCAGTTACGTTGTGACGTTTGGTAGCACACAAAGTGTTCCTCCGGTAAACGGGAGTTGCATAATCTCATAGTCATAGGAACATGTATAAGTCATGAAGAAAACAATAGCAACATACTAAACGATCGAGTGATAAGCCAACGGAATGGGTCAAGTCAATCACATCATTCTCCTAATGATGTGATCCCGTTAATCAAATGACAACTCATGTCTATGGCTAGGAAACATAACCATCTTTGATCAATGAGCTAGTCAAGTAGAGGCATACTAGTGACACTCTGTTTGTCTATGTATTCACACAAGTATTATGTTTTCGGTTAATACAATTCTAGCATGAATAATAAACATTTATCATGATATAAGGAAATAAATAATAACTTTATTATTGCCTCTAGGGCATATTTCCTTCAGTCTCCCACTTGCACTAGAGTCAATAATCTAGATTACACAGTAATGATTCTAACACCCATGGAGCCTTGGTGCTGATCATGTTTTGCTCGTGGAAGAGGCTTAGTCAACGGGTCTGCAACATTCAGATCCGTATGTATCTTGCAAATTTCTATGTCTCCCACCTGGACTAAATCCCGGATGGAATTGAAGTGTCTCTTGATGTGCTTGGTTCTCTTGTGAAATCTGGATTCCTTCGCCAAGGCAATTGCACTAGTATTGTCACAAAAGATTTTCATTGGACCCGATGCACTAGGTATGACACCTAGATCGGATATGAACTCCTTCATCCAGACTCCTTCATTTGCTGCTTCCGAAGCAGCTATGTACTCCCCTTCACATGTAGATCCCGCCACGACGCTTTGTTTAGAACTGCACCAACTGACAGCTCCACCGTTCAATGTAAACACGTATCAGGTTTGCGATTTAGAATCGTCCGGATCAGTGTCAAAGCTTGCATCAACGTAACCATTTACGATGAGCTCTTTGTCACCTCCATAAACGAGAAACATATCCTTAGTCCTTTTCAGGTATTTCAGGATGTTCTTGACCGCTGTCCAGTGATCCACTCCTGGATTACTTTGGTACCTCCCTGCTAAACTTATAGCGAGGCACACATCAGGTCTGGTACACAGCATTGCATACATGATAGAGCCTATGGCTGAAGCATAGGGAACATCTTTCATCTTCTCTCTATCTTCTGCAGTGGTCGGGCATTGAGTCTTACTCAACTTCACACCTTGTAACACAGGCAAGAACCCTTTCTTTGCTTGATCCATTTTGAACTTCTTCAAAACTTTGTCAAGGTATGTGCTTTGTGAAAGTCCAATTAAGCGTCTTGATCTATCTCTATAGATCTTGATGCCCAATATATACGCAGCTTCACCGAGGTCTTTCATTGAAAAACTCTTATTCAAGTATCCCTTTATGCTATTCAGAAATTCTATATCATTTCCAATTAGCAATATGTCATCCACATATAATATTAGAAATTCTACAGAGCTCCCACTCACTTTCTTGTAAATACAGGCTTCTCCAAAAGTCTGTACAAAACCAAATGCTTTGATCACACTATCAAAGCGTTTATTCCAACTCCGAGAGGCTTGCACCAGTCCATAAATGGATCGCTGGAGCTTGCACACTTTGTTAGCTCCCTTTGGATCGACAAAACCTTCCGGTTGCATCATATACAACTCTTCTTCCAGAAATCCATTCAGGAATGCAGTTTTGACATCCATTTGCCAAATTTCATAATCATAAAATGCGGCAATTGCTAACATGATTCGGACAGACTTAAGCATCGCTACGGGTGAGAAGGTCTCATCGTAGTCAATCCCTTGAACTTGTCGAAAACCTTTTGCAACAAGTCGAGCTTTATAGACAGTAACATTACCGTCAGCGTCAGTCTTCTTCTTGAAGATCCATTTATTCTCAATGGCTTGCCGATCATCGGGCAAGTCAACCAAAGTCCACACTTTGTTCTCATACATGGATCCCATCTCAGATTTCATGGCCTCAAGCCATTTTGCGGAATCTGGGCTCACCATCGCTTCTGCATAGTTCGTAGGTTCGTCATGGTGTAGTAACATAACCTCCAGAACAGGATTACCGTACCACTCTGGTGCGGATCTTACTCTGGTTGACCTACGAGGTTCAGTAACAACTTGATCTGAAGTTCCATGATCATCATCATTAACTTCCTCACTAATTGGTGTAGGCATCGCAGAAACCGGTTTCTGTGATGAACTACTTTCCAATAAGGGAGCAGGTACAATTACCTCATCAAGTTCTACTTTCCTCCCACTCACTTCTTTCGAGAGAAACTCCTTCTCCAGAAAGATTCCGAATTTAGCAACAAAAGTCTTGCCTCGGATCTGTGATAGAAGGTGTACCCAACAGTCTCCTTTGGGTATCCTATGAAGACACATTTCTCCGATTTGGGTTCGAGCTTATCAGGTTGAAGTTTTTTCACATAAGCATCGCAGCCCCAAACTTTAAGAAATGACAACTTTGGTTTCTTGCCAAACCACAGTTCATAAGGTGTCGTTTCAACGGATTTTGATGGTGCCCTATTTAACGTGAATGCGGCCGTCTCTAAAGCATAACCCCAAAACGATAGCGGTAAATCAGTAAGAGACATCATAGATCACACCGTATCTAGTAGAGTACGATTACGACATTCGGACACACCATTACGTTGTGGTGTTCCGGGTGGCGTGAGTTGCGAAACTATTCCGCATTGTTTCAAATGAAGACCAAACTCATAACTCAAATATTCTCCTCCATGATCAGATCGTAGAAACTTTATTTTCTTGTTACGATGATTTTCAACTTCACTCTGAAATTCTTTGAACTTTTCAAATGTTTCAGACTTATGTTTCATTAAGTAGATATACCCATATCTGCTTAAATCATCTGTGAAGGTGAGAAAATAACGATATCCGCCACGAGCCTCAACATTCAACGGACCACATACATCTGTATGTATGATTTCCAACAAATTTGTTGCTCTCTCCATAGTTCAGGAGAACGGCGTTTTAGTCATCTTGCCCATGAGGCACGGTTCGCAAGTACCAAGTGATTCATAATCAAGTGGTTCCAAAAGTCCATCACTATGGAGTTTCTTCATGCGCTTTACACCGATATGACCTAAACGGCAGTGCCACAAATAAGTTGCACTATCATTATCAACTCTGCATCTTTTGGCTTCAATATTATGAATATGTGTATCACTACTATCGAGATTCAACAAAAATAGACCACTCTTCAAGGGTGCATGACCATAAAAGATATTACTCATATAAATAGAACAACCATTATTCTCTGATTTAAATGAATAACCGTCTCGCATCAAACAAGATCCAGATATAATGTTCATGCTTAACGCTGGCACCAAATAACAATTATTTAGGTCTAAAACTAATCCCGAAGGTAGATGTAGAGGTAGCGTGCCGACCGCGATCACATCGACTTTGGAACCATTTCCCACGCGCATCGTCACCTCGTCCTTAGCCAATCTTCGCTTAATCCGTAGCCCCTGTTTCGAGTTGCAAATACTAGCAACAGAACCAGTATCAAATACCCAGGTGCTACTGCGAGCATTAGTAAGGTACACATCAATAACATGTATATCACATATACCTTTGTTCACCTTGCCATCCTTCTTATCCGCCAAATACTTGGGGCAGTTCCGCTTCCAGTGACCAGTCTGCTTGCAGTAGAAGCACTTAGTCTCAGGCTTAGGTCCAGACTTGGGTTTCTTCTCCTGAACAGCAACTTGCTTGCTGTTCTTCTTGAAGTTCCCCTTCTTCTTCCATTTGCCCTTTTTCTTGAAACCGGTGGTCTTATTGACCATCAACACTTGATGCTCCTTTTTTATTTCTACCTCCGCAGCCTTTAGCATTGCGAAGAGCTCGGGAATCGTCTTATCCATCCCTTGCATGTTATAGTTCATCACGAAGCTCTTGTAGCTTGGTGGCAGTGATTGGAGAATTCTGTCAATGACGCTATCATCCGGAAGATTAACTCCCGGTTGAATTAAGTGATTGCAGTACCCAGACATCTTGAGTATATGCTCACTGACAGAACTATTCTCCTCCATCTTGCAGCTGTAGAACTTATTGGAGACTTCATATCTCTCAATCCGGGCATTTGCTTGAAATAATAACTTCAACTCCTGGAACATCTCACATGATCCATGATGTTCAAAACGTTGTTGAAGTCCCGGTTCTAAGCCGTAAAGCATGGCACACTAAACTATCGAGTAGTCATCAACACGTGACTGCCAGGCATTCACAATGTCTGCAGTTGCTGGCGCAGGTGGTACACCTAGCGGTGCTTCCAGGACGTAATTCTTCTGTGCAGCAATGAGGATAATCCTCAAGTTACGGACCCAGTCCGTGTAATTGCTACCATCATCTTTCAACTTTGCTTTCTCAAGGAACGCATTAAAATTCAACGGAACAACAGCACGGGCCATCTATATACAATCAACATAGACAAGCAAGATACTATCAGGTACTAAGTTCATGATAAATTTAAGTTCAATTAATCATATTACTTAAGAACTCCCACTTAGATAGACATCCCTCTAATCCTCTAAGTGATCACGTGATCCATATCAACTAAACCATGTCCGATCATCACGTGAGATGGAGTAGTTTCAACGGTGAACATCACTATGTTGATCATATCTACTATATGATTCATGCTCGACCTTTCGGTCTCCGTGTTCCGAGGCCATATCTGTTATATGCTAGGCTCGTCAAGCTTAACCTGAGTATTCCGCGTGTGCAACTGTTTTGCACCCGTTGTATTTGACCGTAGAGCCTATCACACCCGATCATCACGTGGTGTCTCAGCACGAAGAACTTTCGCAACGGTGCATACTCAGGGAGAACACTTATACTTTGATAATTTAGTGAGGGATCGTCTTATAATGCTACCATCAATCAAAGCAAGATAAGATGCATAAAAGATAAACATCACATGCAATCAATATAAGTGATATGTTATGGCCATCATCATCTTGTGCTTGTGATCTCCATCTCCGAAGCACCGTCATGATCACCATCGTCACCAGCGCGACACCTTGATCTTCATCGTAGCATCGTTGTCGTCTCGCCAATCTTATGCTTCTACGACTATCACTACCGCTTAGTGATAAAGTAAAGCATTATAGGGCGATTGCATTGCATACAATAAAGCGACAACCATATGGCTCGTGCCAGTTGCCGATAACTCGGTTACAAAACATGATCATCTCATACAATAAAATTTAGCATCATGTCTTGACCATATCACATCACAACATGCCCTGCAAAAACAAGTTAGACATCCTCTACTTTGTTGTTGCAAATTTTACGTGGCTGCTACGGGCTTAGCAAGAACCATTCTTACCTACGCATCAAAACCACAATGATAGTTTGTCAAGTTGGTGCTGTTTTAACCTTCGCAAGGACCGGGCGTAGCCACACTCAGTTCAACTAAAGTTGGAGAAACTGACACCCGCCAGCCACCTGTGTGCAAAGCACGTCGGTAGAACCAGTCTCGCGTAAGCGTACGCGTAATGTCGGTCCGGGCCGCTTCATCCAACAATACCGCCGAAACAAAGTATGACATGCTGGTAAGCAGTATGACTTATATCGCCCACAACTCACTTGTGTTCTACTCGTGCATATAACATCAACGCATAAAACCAGGCTCGGATGCCACTGTTGGGGAACGTAGTAATTTCAAAAAAATTCCTACGCACACGCAAGATCATGGTGATGCATAGCAACGAGAGGGGAGAGTGTTGTCCACGTACCCTCGTAGACCGAAAGCGGTAGCGTTAGCACAACGCGGTTGATGTAGTCGTACGTCTTCATGATCCGACCGATCAAGTACCGAACGCACGGCACCTTCGAGTTCAGCACACGTTCAGCCCGATTACGTCCCTCGAACTCCGATCCAGCCGAGTGTTGAGGGAGAGTTTCGTCAGCACGACGGCGTGGTGACGATGATGATGTTCTACCGACGCAGGGCTTCGCCTAAGCACCGCTACAGTATTATCGAGGTGGACTATGGTGGAGGGGGGCACCGCACACGGCTAAAAGATCAAACGATCAATTGTTGTGTCCTTGGGGTGCCCCCCTGCCCCCGTATATAAAGGAGCAAGGGGGGAGGTGCGGCCGGCCAGGGAGGAGGCGCGCCAGGAGGAGTCCTACTCCCACCGGGAGTAGGACTCCCTCCCTTCCTTGTTGGACTAGGAGAGGAGAGGGAAGGAGAGAGGGGGAAAGGAAAGGGGGGGCGCCGCCCCCCCCCCCTCCTTGTCCAATTCGGACTTGGGGGGAGGGGCGCGCGGCTGCCCCTTGGCCGCCTCTCCTCTTCCACCAATTGGGCCCATGAGGCCCAATAGCCTCCGGGGGGGTTCCGGTAACCCCCCGGTACTCCGGTATATATCCGATAACCCCCAGAACCATTCCGGTGTCCGAATATAGTCATCCAATTTATCAATCTTCATGTCTCGACCATTTCAAGACTCCTCGTCATGTCCGTGATCACATCCGGGACTCCGAACAACCTTCGGTACATCAAAACATATAAACTCATAATATAACTGTCATCGAAACATTAAGCGTGCGGACCCTACGGGTTCGAGAACTATGTAGACATGACCGAGATACGTCTCCGGTCAATAACCAATAGCGGAACCTGGATGCTCATATTGGCTCCCACATATTCTACGAAGATCTTTATCGGTCAGACCGCATAACAACATACTTGTTCCCTTTCATCGGTATGTTACTTGCCCGAGATTCGATCGTCGGTATCTCAATACCTAGTTCAATCTCGTTACCGGCAAGTCTCTTTACTCGTTCCGTAATACATCATCCCACAACTAACTCATTAGTTGCAATGCTTGCAAGGCTTAAGTGATGTGCATTACCGAGAGGGCCCAGAGATACCTCTCCGACAATCGGAGTGACAAATCCTAATCTCGAAATACGCCAACCCAACAAGTACCTTTGGATACACCTGTAGAGCACCTTTATAATCACCCAGTTACGTTGTGACGTTTGGTAGAACACAAAGTGTTCCTCCGGTAAACGGGAGTTTCATAATCTCATAGTCATAGGAACATGTATAAGTCATGAAGAAAGCAATAGCAACATACTAAACGATCGAGTGCTAAGCTAACGGAATGGGTCAAGTCAATCACATCATTCTCCTAATGATGTGATCCCGTTAATCAAATGACAACTCATGTCTATGGCTAGGAAACATAACCATCTTTGATCAACGAGCTAGTCAAGTAGAGGCATACTAGTGACACTCTGTTTGTCTATGTATTCACACAAGTATTATGTTTCCGGTTAATACAATTCTAGCATGAATAATAAACATTTATCATGATATAAGGAAATAAATAATAACTTTATTATTGCCTCTAGGGCATATTTCCTTCAGGTATGTGGTACAGTAAGTAAACCGACTCCAAAACAGTTCTAATAGCAATTCTTCTCCGTTTTGGAATATTTAAGAAAATAGGAAAATAAGAAGTAGTCCGGGAAGGACACGAGGCATCCACGAGGGTGGAGGGCGTGCCCTACCCCCCTTGGGCGCGCCCCTGCCTCGTGGGCACCTCATGTGCCCTCCGGACTCCGTTTTCTTGCACGATACTTCTTTTGGTCAGTAAAAATTCATTATATAATCTCCCGAAGGTTTTGACCACCGTACCATGCAAATATCTCCTGTTTTTGTTCCTAGCTGTTTTCTGCCAGAGTTTTCAAGGTCAGGCATCATGTCGTCCCCCTCCTCCAACAACGCGGGCGACGATGCTTGTCTAATGAAGATAGAGATGAAGCGGGAAGAAATCCGGGAAACCAAGGAAGGTGACAAGATCTAGGAGGTCGCGAAGGAGCAAGTCCTGACAGTAGAAGAAGAAGGCTTCTCTCAACCTTACTACAATCATCTCACCCCAATTGAGATTGAAGCTTTCAAGATGATTGAGTTAGCTTGCATACAAAATAAGTATCTCACACGTGAAAATCTTTTGTTGCAAGAGCATATCACTGCACTCAAGGGCATTATCCGCAAGCTGGAGGATCTCCTACGCTCGATGTGCGACACTCCATCATCACCACCTTCGAAGAAAGAGACATAAACACATGGGTATGGCCACTTCCCTTGGCAACTGCCAAGCTTGGGGGAGGTGCCCCGGTATCGTATCACCATCACACTCCTATCTTTACCCTTTTTCTTAGTTCGATCCTTTTGGTAATATCTTGATCTAGTAGAATAAAGTTTTTAGTATGATCAAGTTTTGAGTTTTGCTTTATGATTCCTCTATATAATCGAGTCCGTTATGATCTTGAGTGAATTAAATAAAGAATAAAAAGATTATATTTACCTTATGGAGAGTAATGACTTCACATATAAAGAGTATGATGAATAAAAGTTGTTGAGAATTGACAAACATAGTTTTGGTCATCGTTGCAATTAGTAGGAAGTAATAAAGAAAGAGAGGTTTTCACATATAAATATACTATCTTGGACATCTTTTATGATTGTGAGCACTCATTAAAATATGACATGCTAAAAAGTTGTTGTTGGATAAGGAAGACAACGTAATGGGTTATGTTTTCTCATATCCGAAATAAATTATATTGTCATGGATCATCCAACATGTTGAGCTTGCCTTTCCCCCTCATGCTAGCCAAATTCTTTGCACCAAGTAGAGATACTACTTGTGTTTCCAAATATCCTTAAAACCCAGTTTTGCCATGAGAGTCCACCATATCTACCTATGGATTGAGTAAGATCCTTCAAGTAAGTTCTCATTGTTGCAAGCAAGAAAAATTGCTCTCTAAATATGTATGATCTATTAGTGTGGAGAAAATAAGCTTTATACAAGCTTGTGATATGGAAGAAATAAAAGCGACGGACTACATAATAAAGGTCCCTATCACAAGTGGCAATATAAAGTGACGTTCTTTTGCATTAGGATTTTGTGCATCCAACCATAAAAGCACATGACCACCTCTGCTTCCCACTGCGAAGGGCCTATCTTTTATTTTTGTCTTATACCTTATACAAGGGTCATGGTGATCTTCACCTTTCCTTTTTACACTTCATCCTTTGGCAAGCACTATGT